>NC_134359.1:239194416-239324416 GCF_048569485.1 Anomaloglossus baeobatrachus | reverse complement strand
CAATCCACTAGGCATAGGTACACTTAAGAACATGTGTTTTAACCCAAATATAGGCCATCAACGTTATATGGAAAGTCACTTTAAATTTCTTAGCATATACTAATAAAATTCATATAGCAGACTGGTTATGTATGCAGTTTCCTTATTATATTTATGTGTGAACCTTAATGATACACCATCAGCGCAGCCCCAAAGAGATCAATGAACTTCAGTTCCTTCTGTGAATGAATAACCAAAGGACTGACCTGTGCAATAGAGCATCGCAGTATTACAAGGTCCAGAATCACCTATGAAACTGGACCATATCTTTAAGAGTCATAGTTTTATCTCAACAGTGAAAAGTAATGAAATAAAGATTTTAAGAATAGTAAAAAACGGTATCATGGTAAGAAGGCCATCAGCCTTACTGCCCAGAGGCCTAGATGTGACCAGGGTTCTGTGAGTGGCAACCTGGCAGTTTTTATAGAGACTTCCTCAGACAACAGAAGCTAAGTCAATATCAGGTCTGAAAATTCAGACAAAAGGTCCAAATACGGGCCGTGGTCAATAACAGGAAAAGCAGTAGAAATCCAAGAGATGGTATAAAGAGTGTGAACCAGGTCAAGTTAAGCTTAGAACTGACAACTAGTCGTAAAAGTCAGTGGATTATATATTGTGAGCCCAATCCAAGGCTCACAGAAGGGCACTAATTAAAACAGGATAAGAGTTAACCCCCAATTTCCCTGGAGGGCACCACTAGTTCCAGAATAACAACCAAAACTGCTGCCATGTCTTCTAGAAGCGCATTCAGCCCAAAAACTAAAGCAGAAGCACATGGAACAAACATGGAAGTATGTGAAACACAAGACAACTCAATGCCCAGTCTTACATTGGCCTTACACATGACAAAGCTGTTGGCTAAACATTTGTATCTTTCCTGACCATATACATGGCACTCAGTTGAGCCGAGCGTTCATGTGTTCTCCACAGGGTGAGAGGAGGAAGTCACTGCCAAAGGATTCTGGTAATGACTTTCTCCTCTATCCCCATGGAAAACACAAACATATCTCCCCTAAAAACAAACATCATTCACACTGTACATAGGGTTGGTAGGACGTAGTACAGCGTATTCCCCAATAGGTGGCAGCAGAGTAGTGATGGAGAGTCAAAGTAACACTGTAACAGAAAGGAGGCTGAAGTACAGCAGAGTAACTTCAGCAGGCAGTTCACAGGTGAACCACCAGGGGAAAATAGAGTAGTCAAATAGTCAGGGTCTAGCCAGGAAAGTCAAGTCACTGTAAAGGCAGGATCAGAATCAGGTGGGAAAACATCATCGAAGTCGGAAGCCGGGATATCAGGTATGCAGAGGGAAACACAAAGGGCACAGGGAACAGAAGACAAGACCGAAGGGTGAGGAGACAAAAACATGGAAAGGAGCATGAACCAAAATGGGTAAACAACTGACAGGAGCGGGAAGTCAGGGACTAAGAGAGACGGACGAACGGAGGAGGGTACAGGTCAGGGCACGGTAACAAAGAGTCAAAGCAAACAGGAATCTCACCAGAGCCAGTCACAGCCTGCAGAGCAAAACTATAACCAGCACAGGAATGCAGGTGCAGCGACCAGATATAGTCTCCTGAAACCGGAATGAGACGGATGAGAGTTAACTCCTAACATGACCAGGCCGGGTCTAGGAAACTCTGGAGCGGAGAATACCGGTCCTGGATCATGATACATCTCACATATGCATACCTTCCTGGAAAACAAACACTTGAGCCTTTAAAATTCCGACTCTCCAATATTTCTTCAGAAGCCCCCATACTTGTCAGATAGTTGGCTGGCCTCTTTGATATGGACTAGTTTGGCCATCTTTCATCTAATAAGTATGGGCCCTTTTGTTGTGTAGATAGCTGTTTCTCCTCACTCCCTCCCAAATCTATCAATGGGAAATAGAGGAAAAGCCTCTGAAGGACACCTTCAATAACTGTTTCTCAGGCAGGAAAAAAAAAGGTTTAGATGTTTGAAATCACCCACTCCTTATTTGTTTAAAATCGCCCTTTCCTTATGCCCCCAACATCATTTATCAGGGAAAGTCCCATAAGAGTGCACTTACACTGGATGAACAAAATCGGCTACATAGAAGCTGACTGGTGGTCACTTAACACTTTGGATGGGCCGCCAGCACTTTCACGTTAATACGAACGTTCTCGTAGAATATAACATTGTCATAGTTGTCATAGGACCACCAAGAAAGCTTAAAAATCATTTTACCTGACTAAAGAGAACTTTGCTGGTTCCGTCGGGTGATTGACAGGCTCTTTGGACAGGACAATTATTAGGAAACGAATATCCCTAACAATCTGTTACCGATCAATTCACACACCTCTATACACATTAGATGAAAGATGACCAAGCACAGGACCAACCGAAGATCTGAGGTGTAAGATCCCAAGTCTTCCCTGACAGAAGATGTCAGTGGAGATAATAGGCTGGTAGTAATAATATTAATGTCCTTTCTGTCACGCTTGGTACAGGGAAGTACCAAGCGAGCGGCAAAAGGGAAGGGAAGGGGGAGATGGTGACCCCTGACGAAGCCTATAGCTGGTCCCTGAGGTCCCTCACCACTCTAGATAGGTTCCACACCTATACATTGAGTCGGATACCTGACTCTAGGTAACCCTAGTGATGGACCCTGTCACGAACCACAGGGGGGGTCACTCAGAAATCCCCCGCGCTGGCTACCAGTACGTCACAATCGGGGGGTAACAAGTGGGGGTCACCCCTCCTTTATACCTCCCGACCGACAGACAGAGCACGTGACGCGCTCTCTAGCGCCCCTCTTATAGTCAGGCCAATTATGGAATTGCCCGACAATAAGCAAGGAGGCCGCTATACTACTTATGCCGATTATTGAAGGGTCCCCGGTGAGAGTAGGGTATATATTCCCCTGACCTCCGCAGGCGGAATATATAAAACCTCCCCGAATCTCACTGGCCTCCCCACAATAATCCTTGGCACAACTCGCTGCCACCAACCGCTTCACGGTAACTATTAGCCGAACACACAGACGTGGGATTCAAGATCGAGATAACAGAACAGCCCAAGATTAATTATATAATTTAATCAGCCTAAAGCACACTAGAAACTACAATATATACAATAGGGAATCTACAGAATATACATATGTCAGAGTACAGTTACAGATAAAGCATGGTTTACAAACAGGCATACACAGTTCCAGCAGTTACCTTGTGCGTCTGGCCACAGGGGGGCGCCGTGGACCAGGTTTCTAGGATCCTTCCCACAGATGTTTCCTACACGTGACCCCCAGCGAAAGAACACTGGAAAATGGCCGAAGTAGGGTTATCAACCTGGGCAAATCCAGGTCCCCTCCTACCTTAGTGACCTCACAGGGAAGCACTGCCACTCCCCCTGCATGGAGTCAGAGTAATATCCCAGAAGGGGCTATTACCTGCAACTCCGGACTGGGAGGTCCGATCGGGATGGTTCTGGTGCCATCAGATCCGCCCGGGTCCCCTCTGCATTTTGAGTCCAAGCACGACTCATTTACCGGACTCCTACTAGCAGTGCTCTATATCTCGCCGCCCCAGGGTGCCATATACACTCCGAGGATATGCACAGATTCGGCTCGAAGTCCCGATTCTAACGATGTAGGGGGTGTATGGCTGAGACGCACGGTAATATCATAACTGGGCATGATATTACGGAGCCAGCAGTATGCTCTCCTGTGGTGATTAGCTTCCTTTTGGTTTTGCCAGGTCACTGTCCACTTTCTTTGATGAGTGGACACAGCTCCCAGGGGCTCTTCCTCTCTCTCTTTGTTTTAGAGGCCTGAGGGAACACTAATCTCCATATCAGAGGAGATGGCTGTTGGAGGTGTAAGTGGAACACAGACCAGTTCCTTTGACACCTATCTGCTAAACAAACCGTTTATCCCTGTGGTAAATTTTCTGATTGAAGGAGTTGTGTGAAGGAAAGGGGGGGTGACACCAGGAGAGGGCTTCCTGACATAACTTGAATATCATGATTTATCATCATATCTCCGGATTTACCTCACAGACCCTAAATAGGAAATGGGTGGGATGAGCTCTTCGTCAACCCCACTAAAGGAAAACACAAGGGAGACACATGGGGGAAATTGCATGAACTACTTATCCACAGATGACACAGGCAGGAGTTTAGCAATGATACTACAGATGAGAGCAAGCCGCCTGCTTGCAACCAGAGATAGAATGAACTGAATAATATCCCCAGCACCAGTCCAGGGAAGAAGGGAATATTTAAGCGCCAAGAAAGTACTTATGATCAGCAGCTGGGTGTAAGTTGAGCTCCTGTTGGGTCTAAAAGGGGGAGAGAGGAAAATCCAGCAGGAAAGCTACCTATACCAATGAGTACTGACAGCAAGAACAATAGAAAGTCATGGAGCATTTCGTGCAGCCAAACGCTGTGACCTTCTATTGCCGGAAACCACATGACTGTGTCACCTGTGACACTTTCCTTTTACTTTCAAGAGATATAAGCCGGAAGTATAACATTAGTTTACTCTGCCAATTCATTACAGGACCAAATGTTTCTGTGTATGGGACAGGTATAGGGAGGAACAGTTGTAGGCCAAATGAAAGTTCAGATGATAGGTATCTCATGTGTATGGCCACCTGGACACATTAGATATATGGTGTATGAGGCCTTCAGTCCATGCCTGTGCCTGAGCAGCATCTTCAGTTATTAATACTGTATCCAGGCATGCTGCCTTCACATACACAGCTGCTGTTAGCTCTTATATTGCCCTGCAATCATGTAAAATCCCAGAGCACAGATTTCCAGATGTTCAGTGTGATGTGCAGTCCAGGCCATTAGCTCGGCCTGTAGTAGCTCTCTGGCTCCTCTCCGTAGTACTGCTGCTGTGCAGAACGTCTTCTGGCCTCCTTCCAGACACATTCGCTCAATACGACTCGGAAGACGCTGCACAGAAATGTATCAGTTCTACAAGTAATAAACCTCTTACAAAACACTGATACAGGAGTAGCAGGCAGCGTCTGGCGCTGTGATCGCCCTGGAAGCCGGCAGACGTGCTGTTCTGGGACTAATAGTTCCACAGCTGCTGGAAATCCACACATCTATTTACGTCCTGACAACTGACTTAGCTGTATGACGTCAATGAACATGAAGGGGTGGTGAGAGAAATTAAAATAGATCATCTAAAATGAGCTTGTACAGCAATGGCAACATTACCTACAGCCAATGGATATGGATGCAGAATCAGATCACGACCTGAATTGTAGAGGGCTGCGGAATATGTTGGCATTTGTGACGCCCTGGACTATCAGGTCGTCACAGGGTATTGTGCAATCGGCCCTACTGTGCAATATCCACCTCCTCCTTGCTTATGGGCCCCCAACTACATGGTGTTGCCGACAACAGCTAGTAAAATCCTAGGAACACTGCACCACACCCACCAGATACACCAGTGGACGGCCTGAGTGGAAGAGGATCGCCCACTTGGGGGGTTGGTTAAGGGGAGGTCAGGAGTGTCAGGAGTCAGTCAGAGAAAGAGAGAGTGAAGTGTAGGAGGTGAAGGAGAGAGGAGGTCAGGAGCCGGGCTCCTTGGAAGCAACAAGGTAGTAGACGATAGTCTGGGCCTAGTAGGAGCTGGACCCCCGGTCACAGGCGATCGTGACAAGGGGCACAGAACTGTCAAGGAGGACAGCTGGCGGCCTTGTACCATCACCGGGCTGGGTCCAGGACACGACGGGGTACGTGGACCCTGGGTCAGGGACTAGCTTCAGGCAACCTGACAATTTACCTGACGACAACGGAGCCTTCAAGATCCGCTCTCCACCCGCTCCAAAATTGGGGTACTAGCGCAAAAGGGGGGATAGGACTATCCACTAAAACGATCCAGAAAATCCCAAGCGTGAACCCTGAGAGCAAGCTCCCACAGTTAGCCACACCGGGGAGCGGGACTCGACTAGTTCTACACTACCGGGACCAACTGACAAGTGAACTTAGTGCCAGGAGGAAGGTCACGGATCACCAGGCAACACCCGTGGGGACGGGACCCAAACTAGCTACCCTCAGCGGCAGCGGTGTCCAGAACTTTGGTTTATCCAGTTGTCGGTGTAAGCTTTATGGACTGAGTGAGTACGCAAGTGACCCCTTCACTCCCAACGGCACTCCCCAAACACCACCACCGAGTCCCGGGGCATTCCCCCTACCCGTGGAGGGTTCCAACACCTGGCTGCTCCACTCCATCGCCCCCGGGTACTCCCAACTGCAGCGGCGGTACTCCATATTACCACACATCACATGTGGTGTCACGAACTCTAAATATATAATCCCCTGTAAATACCCCCTTCATTTGAGTGGCCGCATGACCCCCGGGTCCGGATGCCTTTTGAGCCACCGCGGATCCGGATCCGAGCAGCCCGGCTGCTGACATGGGGGCGGCACACATTAATGATGGGTGAGTGTGCTCGGCACTGCTCGGTACTCAACTGAGCATGCATCGGGGTGCTCGGGTATGCTCGGTGCTTGGCACTGCTTGGTACACGATTGAGCATCGAGGTGCTCAGGTATACTCATGCTTGGCACTGCTTGCTACTCGATCAAGCATTGTGGTGCTCAGGTGGTGCTTGGCACTGCTCGGCACTCGATTGAGCATCGAAGTGCTCGGGTATCATCAGGGATCGGCACTGCTCGGTACACGATTGAGCAATTGGGTGCTCGGATATGTTCGATACTTGGCACTGCTTGGTACTCGATCAAGCACAGAGGTGCTCGGGTATGCTTAGTGCTTGGCACTGCTCGGTACTTAATCAAGCATCTGCGTGCTCGGGTACACTCGGTGCTTGGCACTGTTTGGTACACAATTGAGCATCAGGGTGCTCAGGTATGCTTGGTGCTTGGCACTGCTCAGTACATGATTGAGCATTAGGGTGCTTGTATGCTCGATGCTTGGCACTGCTTGGTACTGAATCGAGCATCACATTGCTCCAGAATGCTTGTTACTCGGCACTGCTCAGTACTCAATTGAGCATCGGGGTGCTCGGGTATGCTCGGTGCTCGGCACTGCTAGGTACTCGATTGAGCATTGGGGTGTTCAGGTATGCTCGGCACTGCTCGGTACTCGGTCGAGCATTGGGGTGCTCGGGTATGTTCGGTGCTTAGCACTGCTCGGTACACGATTGAGCATCAGGGTGCTCAGGTATGCTCGGTACTTGGCACTGCTTGTTACTCAATCAAACGTTGAGGTGCTTGGGTATGCTTAGTGCTTGGCACTGCTCGTACTCAATCAAGCATCTGCGTGCTCAGGTATGCTCGGTGCTTGGCACTGCTGGGTAAATGATTGAGCATCGGGGTGCTCAGGTATGCTTGGTGCTTGGCACTGCTCGGTACATGATTGAGCATTGGGGTGCTCAGGTATGCTTGGTGCTTGGCACTGCTCTGTACATGATTGAGCATCGGGGTGCTCAGGTATGCTTGGTGCTTGGCACTGCTCAGTACACGATTGAGCATTGAGGTGCTTGGGTGTGCTCGATGCTTGGCACTGCTCTGTACTCGATCGAGCATCGAGGTGCTCAGGTATGCTCGGTGCTTGGCACTGCTCAATACTCAATTGAGCATCGAGTTACTCAGGTATGCTTGGTACTTGGCACTGCTCGGTACTCAATCGAGCATCGGGGTGCTCAGGTATGCTTGGTGCTTGGCACTGCTCAGTACATGAATGAGCATTGGGGTGCTTGGGTATGCTTGATGCTCGGCACTGCTCAGTACTCAATCGAGTATCGGGTGCTCGGGTACTCTCAGTGCTCGGCCGAGTATCATGGGTGCTCGTAATGTTTCGTCCGTGAAACAACAAACACAAGCACAGGCTTGCTTCACTGAATGATGGGAGCCGGCACCCCAGGGAGAGCCTCTTACAGTCTCTGAATGGCTCTCATTGGGGATGAAAACGTTTCTGAATGTAGTGTGTCCAAAAAACCAAAACCCCGCCGGCCTGCCCACCTGAAATGCTCTCTGTATATAATTGGAGAGACAAACAGTCCAATGATTGACTTCCATTATACTCATTACTTGATTTGAACCCTTTCAGAGCGTCTGACCTGCTTGCCTCGAGGACCGAGCACCCGCACATTTTACTGCTCGGCCATCACTAGTTGGCACTATATACCATATTTTCCAGCTTATAAGATGACTTTTTAACCCTTGAAAATCTTCTCAAAAGTCGGGGGTCGTCTCACACGCTGGGCATCGTCTTATAGGGCGTATAATTAGGTATTGTACTGTGGATGGTGGCTGTCTGCACATGTGGGCGGCTGTCTCTACATGCACGCGGGCGGCTGGCTGGCTGCCTCTCCGTACGGGCGGCAGACTAGCTGTGCTGGCAGCAGAAGCTGTGGTGGCTGTGTGGTGGATGTCCCAGATGATCTGGCTTCAAATCATGGTGCCCGGAGTCAGCACGTGCGCAGATGGAGCTTTCAGCTGAGAGCTCCCTCTACGTATGCGCTGCTCCGTGCTCCATTTTATTGAAGCCCAGACCGCCGACAGAGCATCTGGAACACCTGCTTGCTCCACATAGCCTGCCAGCGGAACAGACCCACCGCTACCAGGCACAGACCCACCGCTGCCAGGCACAGACCCTACGAGAACCACCACTGCATCCTGTGACCCAACACCACCACCGCTGCCAGGCACAGACCCACCGCTGCCAGGCATAGACCCAACTAGCACCGCCACCGCCTCCTGTGACCCCACACCACCACCGCTGCCAGGCACAGACCCCACCAGCACCACCAGTGCCTCCTGTGACCTCCCTCCACCATCACTGCCAGGCACAGATCCACCGCTGCCATTCACAGACCTCAACAGCACCGCCCCTGCCTCCTGTGACCCCGCTTCATCACCGCTGACCCCCCTAACGGTAAGAAAACACTGAAGTATAAGACGGACCCCATTTTTTTTTACCATTTTTTATCCTCAAATTTAGGGGTTGTCTGATACGCTGGAAAAAACGGTAAATGAAATAAATAGTAGTAGTAGTAGTATTATTTCATATTAGATAATATCTAAAAGTGTAAACTCAAGCATGATAAGGCTGGAACCATAGCAAATATACTTCTTTCCAAAAATTCCTTTCCATTGTCAAAATCTTTGCAGGCTGTCAGAAAATGGGAAGATTCTGATCTCATTGGTCTAATGTGTATCTATCTCAACAACAGGGCCACGTCAAGTTTGCTGTCAGTAGAGAGGTGGTCTGAATTCTATACTAATGAATGGGATCTCCCACCAGTTTTCCACTCTTTATCAGTGGGACCAGCACCTATCATATATTTATGGCATATCCTTTGGCTACCCATTAAATGTCCAAGATGAGAATACTCCTTTAATCCCTTTTTCTATTATTGCTTTTAGCTATGTTCTAGCTTGTCTTCACCATATAGAAATATCTGAATGATCCCAATACGTCCGCTACATAAATCTCCCATTCTTGCAGAGTACAGGTGAATTTCGGCATTTGCAGCCCCCTTATGTAAGGAGAGAATAGCTTTGTGTCACACATCTTATCATGTATGCTGTCTTCACAAGATCAATTTGGAAACAATCAATACGACTGCCAGACTGGAAAACACAAATCTCAGAACGAGTGACTTTCTTTAACTCTGTACCATTGACCTCCAGAACTCCTCTATCACCATTTATTGAAAGGACAATGGCTGCCTTAGACGGTGGCTGGGAAAATAACATCAAAGACTCGTCAGAAAAGCACTAGCAAGATAAATAAGGATGACAAAAGTATGATGAACCAGAAGACTAACCATTTAAGTCAGTAGAAAACTATTTTGAGTGTCAGATAATCTTCAGTAATATGAAGGGTTGATGCCCAAATTTTGGTTTTGAGATTTTACGGGGGGTACATGATCTAAGTAAAATGTGGATAATTTCTTAACTAAATTCTTAATAATATACCATAGTTTCAAAAAATCTCAACAATGTTGAGATGAAGCTCCTTCTATTGATGGCCATCTCTTAACATGTAGGACTCAAATAATGCAATCTGCACATCACCACACACACCATACAGTGCCCAAATAACATTGGTGTAAAGTGCCCAAATAGCTAAACTTCCAAAACAAGTTAAAAAATGAACTAGAGAATATTGTTGGATCCTGTGTAGGGTTGGGGGTGTACACTTTGGGTGCCAAGGCCAGCAAGGGTTGTCCTTCAGTAGTGACCAGAGCTACACATGGTCGCAATATGATAGTCTACTCCAGACAGCTTCCACTAATCGATATGTTCTGACTTTAACATTTCCTTGAGCCTTAACAGAAGATATGTGTCCACCGCAAAGCCATATATAGGTCAACATCTTCACTCTTTCGGCAAAAGTCAAATCTTAAGAAAAGCAAAAGAGGCAATTGCTCCGGAGCCTCCAATACCTAATTTCACAACCTCACCTTGGTGGATCCAACAACAGAGCTTTAAAGACCCTTTGTGTCCAGGAAGCCCCATTTTCTGCAACTTCTCTACTGAGCCGAAAGATTTCTTCTCTTCATGCTGGTAAGGTGAATGTGAATTTTTCTATTAGGTTCATGTAAATAGCTAAGGCAGCCCCCTTTCTCCACCACAACTGATTATAGGCAGAAAATGAAGCCAGACAGCAAGTCTCCTTCATATGTCACAACACTCTCCTGTTTCGAAAGAAAAGCCAGAAGTGGAGCTGCCAACACTCAGAAATGGCTGGATGTGATAAAGGCAACATGTCAAACCTTGTCCCCCAACACCATACATCAAAGGCCAGTGGTTCTGTTTTTATACACATTAAATCCTGGCAAAATCAACGGAAAAGTCAACAAATACCTAATGGTGGTGGCCATCATGTAATCCTATCAAGGAAGAGCTGGAAGCATGCTATCAATTTTAAGGGCTGTCTGGTGGAAAGAAGTAATCACTTATCCACAGTATAGGTCAGATCTCGGCAAGTTATAGTGTGCAGGCCAAACCCAGACTTTTGACTGGTATAGCCAAAGGACCAGCATCAGTGTGCTCAAAGATACATGTGCACCTGACCTATGTCTACGGGTCAGGCCTTCACAGGTCAAATCAACGTGATATTGAGACTCTACTTCGGGACCCTTCATGTCTGACAGTATGTGTATGTCACTCCTCATCGCCTGCCTTTGATAATCTTGTGGCCCATTGGGAAAATGAATTACCTATACCGGTAAAAATGTGATTTCTGATAGATCAGACTGTTTGGAATCCCACCAGAACAGTGTTACCCCATTCATTCTCCATTCAGTCTCTAGGTGACTGCTGAAAAAAGCTGAACACAGTATTTCACTGTCTAACACAGAATGGATGGATCTAGTCACTGCAGCTACATTTTCCATTTTGATGATTGTTGGGGGTCCCAGTGGTCAGGCCAATATCTATATCTTAACACCTCTCATGTGGGACAACCCATGTAACAATAGTAAAAGTATAATTCACCATAAATGATAATTCAATGTGTAACTCAACCACACAACTTTTAATGCCTTATGAATAATATATCGGCAGCATATGGTGTTGACAGATTTGATTTGTGAAAACGAAATTGGTGGAATTATGATCTTGTCTTTTAGCACGGAACTAAGCTCCTGATATCAGTGAAGATCCATCTTTACTACGATCCATCTCTCTAGGATGTTGCATCTAAGGCATCACAAGTAGCTGCTCCCCTCGGTCATCACATGAATCAATGTGTCATGAATCTGTTAGTGTCAAGTGAAAACAAAGAAAAATTATATATTTTAATAGTCCCAGAATCCCCGCTTGTTCAGTGTCTGTGCTACAGAGATTTTTCCAATTCTTGGAACGTATAGTTTTTACACAAGGACTACACAGTAACATGGATTGTGGGAGCCAAAGTTACGCGTTGGTGGGGTCAATTCAATATCAGCCAGTGAAAATATGGATGTAGTTCTTAATTGTAATATATTGCAAAAAAATAAAAGTACAAATACAAATAATCACATTAAAAAAGTCTCGATTGTACACAGAAGAATGCTCATGAAACTCAAGACAGGTGTGCTGGCAGCATGGTTGATGATTGCTGATTCCCAGTGACCTTGTGGATTACAAGGGTTGTCCACTACTAGGACACCCCTTTCTGATTCAACATGTTTGTCCCAGATAAAAGCAGTGCTGTGGTTCGCGGTGCGAGGGGTCACATGGGGTTGTGACGTCATGCGAGCCCTGCATCCAATCAGTGCCGGTTTCTGTCTCCCCGCCTTCAACCAAACGAACAATGAACAGGGAGTGAGTGCTGTGGCTGTGCTCACTTCCTCTTAATTAACTCGTTTGGCCCAAAGGTGGGGAGACAGAAGCCAGCCCTGATTGGATACAGGGCTCGCATGACGTCACAACCCCATGTGTCCCCTCTCACCACGAAACATGGCACCGCTGGAATGGTGACGGTACGGGAGGTGAGTAAAGACTTTATTATTTTACCTGGGGCAAACATGTTGACTTAGAAGAGGTTGTCCTAGTTGTGGAACACCCCATTAAGTGCAAGCTTTCTATATTGTGATATGGAAGTCCGCAGCAGAAGATATCTGCACGCTGAAGGTCTTGTTTAACCCATAAATCATTATATTATAGCCTCTAGCTATCTATAGCACCTTAGTGGTTTTCTGTTCTCAGTGATTGATGAAGAATAATCCTAAGTGGTGCCTTCACTGCTGTCCATATGTTTTAATAGTTGTTCTTGTACACCATAAAAGTCAAACTGGGACCAAGGGCTTGTGGTCAAATATGGTACAAACACCTTCTGATGGTTTGTGTAGACCAGTAGTTCCCAAACTCCAGTCCTCACGACCCCCAACAGGTCATGTTTTCAGGATTTCCTTAATATAGCACAGGTGATGCCTTGATAATGATTCCATCACCTCTTCAATAGTAAGTAAATCCTGAAAACATGACTTGTTGGGGGCCATGAGGACTGGAGTTTGGGAAACACTGGTGTAGACACTAATGCATTAGGGTTGGTATGTGACCTCTATTTTCACTTGCAGTTCATAATGGATCACACCTTGTTATTCTTCAAATCTGATGAGACCACGTAGGTAACATCATGAAGAGGCCTTCATGAGGAAACATCACACTGGACCTACACTAATGATCATACTGTGGGATGATGTACTATGCAGTAGATGGATACCCATAGTCATTATTCCAGGTATACTAACAGCGCGGCATTACATTGATTTGGTTAATGAAACAGTTATACGACCATTTCTCCAAATAGTCCTAGGAGCCATTTTTCAACACAACACCAGGTCACATGTTGCTCATGCTACTATGAACAATCTGCATGGCCTAAACCATGCTATCATGTCCTACAGTGTCTCCAGACTTGTCTCCCATCGAGCACATCTAGGATGTCACTGTTCTGCAATTAATGAGAGTCACAATTACTAGTAAAGTATGTCAACGGCTGCTGACTGGAAGGATGAAAGGGAAAACCACGCTGCCGTTGAAGAACCACAGATCCAAGGATGGTGAATTGGTGATTGTTCATTTATCAGTGTGTTTCTGAGAATCAGTCTATTTCTTCCGGACACAAAAATCACATGTAGGTCTACATGTGATTTTTTTTTGCCCTGATGAAGGAGTTTGATTCTCAGAAACACGTTGACAAATAAAAAAAAATCACCAAATCCCCATCATTTGATCAGTGGTTCTTCAACGGCAGCGTGGTTTTCCCTTTCATCCTCCCACTCATATCATCTTCTCAAGGGGTATTGCAGCAGCCGTTGACATACGTTACTAGTAGTTGTGACTGTCACAACTACTCAAGGTGAGCCTTACAACCTACATTAACCCTCCTTTTTATTCTGTGCAAGACCCTACTTGTGCTTCTTGGCTTTCCAGTTGTTTATTCCCTATATATTCTCAATTGCAAAAGAAGCTGCCAACAGTGGATCTTGATGATTTGAAGAAACTTAGGCAGGCTTTGCACGCTGCGACATCGCAGGCCGATGCTGCGATGCCGAGCGCGATAGTCCCCGCCCCCGTCGCAGCTGCGATATCCTTGTGATAGCTGGCGTAGCGAACATTATCTCTACGGCAGCTTCACATGGACTCACCTGTCCTGGGACGTCGCTCTGGCCGGCAACCCGCCTCCTTATTAAGGGGGCGGGTCGTGCGGCGTCACAGCGACGTCACACAGCAGGCAGCCAATAGGAGCGGAGGGGCGGAGATGAGCGGGATGTAAACATCCCGCCCACCTCCTTCCTTCCGCATATCCTACGGAAGCCGCGGTGACGCCGGTAGGAGATGTTCCTCGCTCCTGCGACTTCACACACAGCGATGTGTGCTGCCGCAGGAACGAGGAACAACATCGGACCGTCGCGTCAGCGTAATTATGGATTACGCTGACGCTGCACCGATGATACGATTACGACACTTTTGCGCTCGTTAATCGTATCATCGAACCTTTACACACTACGATGTCGCATGCGATGCCGGAAGTACGTCATTTTCAATTTGACGCCACCGACATCGCACCTGCGATGTCGTAGTGTGCAAAGCCTGCCTTAGACATTTTGAACATTTGATTTCCATTTTTTTTCATCATCTGCAGATCAATAACATGTAAGTCTATCTTGTGATTTCAACAACTCCACAGCTTTTCCTTCTTGGTGCTGCAATCTCAATATTGAGGAGTTTAGCCCTACATCATATATATATATATATATATATATATATATATATATATATATATATATAGTTTGTTCATTTCAACGTATACGTTCATGATGAAGTCTAGAATACAGAGAAGATACTTGCATGTTTGATATACTATACATACAGTATCCATGTAACCATTTATGTAGCCAAAACTCCGGTCTATTTTAATTAGGCCTTAACGGGCTCCAGATGATAGAATAGAAAAATAGAAAAGTATATAAAACGTATTTGTGCTTGGTCCTTTATATTTGTTATATCACGCTTTATACTAAATTTTGAGATGGAAATCAATAAAAACAAAAGTAAAGGGAGATGAGGGCATGACACCCGGGGTATACGGTGACACAACCTTTTATACTATTTAATTAATCATTGCGGCAAGACTGGAAAAGAGAGCACCAGGATAATACCAATTACTGAAGAACCCTGAGAGAAGCAGGATCACTTTCCTTTGTCTTTAACCTCATTGTGGGGAAAAGGAAGGTATTGTAATACGGCTGAGAGCCTCTTGGATCACTTTCACCTGTTAAGGAGCATTCAAGCAAAGACTGTATGGGATTCACAGCTGGAAACTAGTATCTGGGAAGTCATGTCATTGCATCTATAGAAGACTTGTTTACCCCCTGCATTTCCTTTGTAAATAACTTGACTGTGCTGAGTTGTTTCAAGTGCGCAATTTAAAAGAAATATGTCACCAGACAACCAGACAGGCCCTTTAAATATTTAAAGGGGATTTCTCTTTTTTTTTTTAAATAGGTAAAATTGAAAGAGCTTTTAAAAACAAGCAATTTTGGAATTCACCTCTTATTAACAATATGTTGTGTTCTCAAGAACAAAGTGATTTTTATTTCTATTGTTTACTCCTGGTTGTCTAGGTTACCGGCCACATCTGCTGTGCACCAGTGGTGGCTGCTTTCCTAGACAATAATAATAATTTTTATTTATATTTATATAGCGGTAACATATTTCGCAGCACTTTACAATTCAAAGGGGACATGTACAGACAGTATGAGACATTACGGATACCAAGAGGAGTGATAGCCCTGCTTGTAAGCTTACAATCTATGAGACATTGGGCGCTTCTCTACTAAGGTCTTTGCTATAGAACTTATAAGGCTGAATGGCCAATTACTCAGGAGCACACTGACCCGACTCGCAAAAGGCCGGGTTACGGTGTGCTTTGAATACTGAAGATAACCTCTCCAGGGGAAAGATGGCTAGTATTTGCTTTTGTTTTATTTCTGCTGCTTCCCTGAGAATTTTGTGTTTTTTCTTTAATAATCCATCATACGGTTCCATAAATATGTGACTTTTAATTTAGCACTTGGTCTTTGCCAAGGGGACGGTGCTCTCTGGATCATTAAGCAAAGCAGCCTAAAAACATCATAGAATGGTAGAGCTGGATTGGACCTCCAGGGTCATCTGGTCCAACCCCGTTTTAATAATAGAATGGTAGAGCTGAATGGGATCTCCAGGGTCATATCCAACCCCCTTCCTATCATAAAATGTTATATCTGGATGGGCCCTCAGAATCATCTGGTCCAACCTAATTCCAATCATAGAATGGTAAAGCTGGATGGGATCTCCAGGGTCATCTGGTTCAACCCCCTTCCAGTCATAGAATGTTAGAGATGGATGGGCCCTTAGGGTCATTTGGTTCCACCCCCTTCCAATCATAGAATGGTAGAGCTGGATGGGACCTCCAGAGTCATCTGGTCCAACCCCCTTTCAATCATAGAATGGTAGAGCTGGATGGAATCTCCAGGGTCATCTAGACCAACCTCCTCCAATCATAGAATGGTAGAGCTGGAAGGAATCTCCAGGGTCATCTAGACCAACCTCCTCCAATCATAGAATGGTAGAGCTGGAAGGGACCTCCAGGGTCATCTGGTCCAACTTCCGGGTAACAGCAGGATTCACTATATCATGCCACACAGATGTCTGTCCAGTCTTTTTTTTGAAGACTTCCATTGACGGGGAACACACTAACTAACAGTCTATCATGTCGCGCACTCTCTCCTTCACCTCAGTGCACCGCAAGCACGAGCGATTCTGGGCTGTGATGTGCGGTTAAACTCCATTCACAGCCCAGTCACTTACGAAGACTGAGTCCCGTCTCGGTAATGCCGGGTCAACTTTCATTCCGGAAGTTGATGTGACATCACCGTAGATCAGAGGTCACTGCAGCCCGGGTCACATGATGGGGGATGAGCGGACAGTGATAGCACCACTCACAGGCAGTATGGACAACACAAGTATTTAGAAAGAGCCGTCTGTTTCAGCTTTACACCGATGTGGCCGCTATGCTTTCTAGTGAACCACCCCTTTAAGCCAAAGAGGTCCAGGATTGTGCCCAAATTCTGGGATCCCATCATTCAGGGCATCTATCGGAGCATCACCCTATAAATCACATAATGTTAATCCTACTTAAAGTTTGTAGTATAAATTTATCCTTTTTCAAGAAGAATGACTTGATGTAGAAAGACCACTACCGATAGCGTAAAGGAAATCAAGATTATTGTATTTAGGGGAAAAAAGTAATCTATTTTTTTGGAAAGGAGTTAACTTCATACTTTTTCCGAAGCTGTACTAAATATATAATACCAGATAAAAAGATGAAACAGACCATAAATGAAAAAAAAATTGCTTTGAAGCCAGCCGCCGGCTCTTTCTAAACCGACGTATGATGAGTCACAATTACATCACATCTTTATAGGCCGATTTACAGAAATCATAAATCGTAAAATAATGGCTCACAATGACAGACTTTCCTTGGTGTTATTGTCAAGCAATAGAATTATACCACTTTGCCGTAAAGGTCAGAGATTTTAGTTAAATAATATAATTCTTCACCTAAATGGATAATGATGTCATAGACGGTTATCCAGCGTGAGGCATCACCGGATCCGCAGCCGTGAGTACAGGGGATCAATATGACTCCACAGTTATAAAAGCACAAGACGAGTTGGGTATGATGAAAAAACAAAGATACTCGCTTAAACAAGGCATGAAAGCAATATTACACTTGCATGATAACAGCTGATGTATGAAAACCTGCCTCACAGAGAATATGATGAGCAGCCCTTACCCAAACAATCTGCACGGAGGGTTGTCTATCAGACCCTTCCTTAAAGGGAATCTGTCACCAGGGTTTTTTTCCCCCATTTGAGAGCAGCATAATGTAGAGACAGAGACCCTGATTCCAGCGATGTGTCACTTACTGGGTTGCTTGTTGTCATTTTGATAAAGTTACTGTTTTCTCTGCTGTAGATTGGCACGCTAGATACGAGGAAGTACCAAACGAGCGTGGGAAGGGAAGTGGACCCCTGCATCTAGGGAAGGGGAAGATGGTGACTCCTGACCTAACCTACTAATGGCTACTGGGCTCCCTCACCACCCTAGATAATTTCCGCACTTATGCGCCGAGCTGGATACCTGACCCTAGGTATCCCTATCCTAAATAGGGAACGGATGTGATGAGCTCTTCGTTAACCCGAAAAAACACTAAAGGAAGACACAAGGAGGACACACGGGGGAAATTCAGCACAGCTTCAGGAACGATACTACAGATGAGAGCAAGCCACCTGCTTGCAACCAGAGCTAGAATGAATTAAAAATCACCAGCACCAGTCCAGGGAAGGAAGGGAGTATTTAATCACCAAGAGAATACTGATGATCAGCAGCTGGATGGAAGGAGAGCTCCTGCTGGGTCCAAAAGGGGGAGAGATGAAAATCCAGCAAGAAAGCTACCTATACCAATGAATACTGACAGCAGGAAC
This sequence comes from Anomaloglossus baeobatrachus, assembly GCF_048569485.1. NCBI lineage: Eukaryota > Metazoa > Chordata > Amphibia > Anura > Aromobatidae > Anomaloglossus > Anomaloglossus baeobatrachus. The sequence goes on along the minus strand of NC_134359.1, from coordinate 239,305,904 downwards.
AACAGAAAGTTAGGAAGCCAAATGCTGTGACCTTCTATTGCCAGAAACCACATGACTGTCTGTCACCCATGACATATTCATCACACATATCTAGTAATTATTTGAATATGGAGCTCTGTAACCCCACCCACAACACTGATTGACAGCATGTCAAGTAGTACTCTAATGACAATCTGCTGCTGATTAAACAGTGATTTTATCAAAACTTCACTAAGCAGCCCAGTAAGTGACACATCGCTGGAATCAGGATCTCTGCCCCTACGTTATGCTGCTCTCAGATTAGGGGCAAAAACCTGGTGACAGATTCTCTTTAAGCCAGAACATGGGGCTGCAAAATTAAATTTACACTGGCGGTTTATAATAAAAGAGAATTCCTTGGAATACTCATGATATTGAGCAACAGACTGTCACCTGACAAATAAGCAAAATGCTTGTTTGTTGGGTGAAATTATTAAAAATGATTGTTCTCGGCAGTACATCATTGGGAGTAAACAAGGCATGCTGCCAAAAGTAATGGCAGCCTATGTGCACAGGACAATCTATTACTGATCACCCTGTGGACATCAGAAATGGTCTCTGACTGCATAAGTGGGCTATTAAATGACCACCGATCATCAAAAAAGTAGCTGACAAGGGGTCATGTAATGCCATAATGCTGGTGCTGCGAACCACCTTCTCAAATAGGGAGCAAGCTGTCAATCCAGCTGAGTTGGGCAGGGAGAAGGCTGCGGAGTCTTGCCCACATTACTGATCTCCATTTTTAAAAGGAACCGGTCAGCTGCGGCCATGACAAATCAGAGACCGACTGTATTCTAAATATCTATGTTTACAGCAGGGTTTAAGGAAAAACATAGATGAATGCGCAGTCAGGAACCAGGTGACTAGTCCAAGAGGCAGGACCTCACCGCCTTCCTGAAAACCACTCTTGATCTTAGGCTGTGTATATTAATGTGGCTACGCTCTATCAAAGTAAAAGTAGCTGGGAAGCAATACTAGAAACTGTGATGTAGTTTATGGCGAAAAAAAACATATTTTTTCCTAATATCACAGCCCCTTTAAGTCACACCCCTGATGATGTCACTAGGTATACCCAATGATGTCACTATTCCTTTTCCAAGAGATTGCAGCATGGATACGGTGACGTCTGGCTGTTAGCCAATCCAAACGTCATAAGGTTTTATAGAGAAGTCATTTTTGCAGAATTATCTATGAATATGTAGTCTCTACTTACAGGGAGTGTGGGCAGAAACATAGTCAGGAAAGCCGGGGTCTGTTAACAGGAGGACACGTATAAGCACAAGGCGAAAACAGAGGCGTAGTCAGGGCAATATCTGAGGGTCAGAAGTCCATGAGAGTATGTAATAAGTTCAGGGGGAAAACAGAGACGTAGTCAGGGCAATATCTGAGAGTCAGAAGTCCATGAGAGTATGTAATAAGTTCAGGGGGAAAACAGAGACATAGTCAGGGCAATATCTGAGAGTCAGAAGTCCATGAGAGTATGTAATAAGTTCAGGGGGAAAACAGAGACGTAGTCAGGGCAATATCTGAGAGTCAGAAGTCCATGAGAGTATGTAATAAGTTCAGGGGGAAAGCAGAGACGTAGTCAGGGCAATATCTGAGGGTCAGAAGTCCATGAGAGCATGTAATAAGTTCAGGGGGAAAGCAGAGGCGTAGTCAGGGCAATATCTGAGGGTCAGAAGTCCATGAGAGCATGTAATATGTTCAGGGGGAAAGCAGAGGCGTAGTCAGGGCAATATCTGAGAGTCAGAAGTCCAGGAGAGCATGTAATAAGTTCAGGGGGAAAACAGAGGTGTAGTCAGGGCAATATCTGAGAGTCAGAAGTCCATGAGAGTATGTAATAAGTTCAGGGGGAAAGCAGAGACGTAGTCAGGGCAATATCTGAGGGTCAGAAGTCCATGAGAGCATGTAATAAGTTCAGGGGGAAAACAGAGACGTAGTAAGGGCAATATCTGAGGGTCAGAAGTCCAGGAGAACATGTAATAAGTTCAGGGGGAAGACAGAGACGTAGTCAGGGCAATATCTAAGGGTCAGAAGTCCAGGAGAACATGTAATAAGTTCAGGGGGAAAGCAGAGATGTAGTCAGGGCAATATCTGAGGGTCAGAAGTCCATGAGAGCATGTAATAAGTTCAGGGGGAAAACAGAGACGTAGTAAGGGCAATATCTGAGGGTCAGAAGTCCAGGAGAACATGTAATAAGTTCAGGGGGAAGACAGAGACGTAGTCAGGGCAATATCTAAGGGTCAGAAGTCCAGGAGAACATGTAATAAGTTCAGGGGGAAAGCAGAGATGTAGTCAGGGCAATATCTGAGGGTCAGAAGTCCATGAGAGCATGTAATAAGTTCAGGGGGAAAACAGAGACGTAGTCAGGGCAATATCTGAGGGTCAGAAGTCCAGGAGAACATGTAATAAGTTCAGGGGGAAGACAGAGACGTAGTCAGGGCAATATCTAAGGGTCAGAAGTCCAGGAGAACATGTAATAAGTTCAGGGGGAAAGCAGAGATGTAGTCAGGGCAATATCTGAGGGTCAGAAGTCCACGAGAGCATGTAATAAGTTCAAGGGGAAAGCAGAGACGTAGTCAGGGCAATATCTTAGGGTCAGAAGTCCAGGAGAGCATGTAAAAAGTTCAGAGGAAAGCAGAGACGTAGTCAGGGCAAAATCTGAGAATCGGAAGACCACGAGATCATGTAATAAGTTCATGGGAAAAGCAGAGACGTAGTCAAGTAATGGTCCGAGGTCAAACAGGCAGGAGATCATGACAGGAACAGGAAGCAGGCAGAGAAGAGTCAAATAACAGTCCGGGGTCAGAAACCACGATCAGAACACTAACAGAGACACAAACCAATAGCACAACTGCAGAACCAGAAAATACAACTGGCGATGTCCTGGGCGAGGATGCTCAGTAAAGAAGCCTGAGCAATTACCAGGAAGGTGGGATACCTGAGTAATCAGCACCAACATGGAATCCTGTGCAGTCAAACACACTGGTAGCTAGCAACACAGGAAAGTGCAGCAGAGCATCTCCAAAGGCAAGATGCTCTGCACAGAGGAATCGTGACAATAGCTAATGATATCACTAGTCCTCTTTTGAAGAGGTCACACAATGAGATTGCAGTATGGATATGATAAGCTTTTATAAACGAGTAATTTTTTGCAGAATTATCTATACATATTAATGCAAAATGGAACATACACAAATCATGTAGATCTAAACAATAAAGTAGGAGTGCATGGGGGCAATGCCTTCACCCCTGGGGTGCATGGTGTGACTTGGACTACATAAGGGAGTTTGAGTACATCTTGGTGTTGTCAGCTGCATATTACTGAACTCCTTTAACGCAGAATACATTTTACATATCCATATTTGATGGTTTAAAGGCATCAATATGCCTTAACGCAGCGTGACAGATCACATTTATGTCATTTTCTCTACATGGAGATGTTATGGGGCAGACCTTAATGACCGACGATATATAAACAGCTCAGGGCCTGCCTTTTACTACTCCACTCTTCCTATTGGTACTTAATGCACATGTCCTCGGGGGTGAGCTGGAGGAGCCGCACATAAGTCAGCAGTCAGGATGTGTTAATGTGGATGCGGCCCGTGTCATCACGGCAGAGCTCATCACACTGACGAGAGGCGAGTCCGGCACGTCTGCTCGCTCTTGGGTATGCTTTCTTCAGCGGACTCGGCAGCTTGTGTACACATGGAAGATGCTGCCTGCAAATGGTTCAGAGGAGAAAAAAAAAAACAAAAGGCAATTCGCACTCCCAACACTATATATCTTATATACACAGGACAGCTTCTAAGCAGCAGTCCAGTTTACAGCTCAGCCTGCTTCCAATCATGCGCTTCTGTCTTTAATAAACGCGGTGACATCTCTGTTTTCTGATCCAAGTGCTGTCATCTGTTTCTAATCTACAGTTACAAGGAAAGTAATACAATAAAGCAAAAGTACACAGTGAAAATATGCAAAGATGCACAGCGGCCAAAAAACGAAAGGGAAGCATCGAGGGATACGTGCAAGAACTGGGTATACACTTATGATGATAAAAGTGATCATATATCATTTATCGTATATACACGCATTAAATCTAAGAGCTTGGAAGAACACTAGAACATGGCTTAAACTTATTTAAAGCATGAAAGGGGTTGTCCACTACTTTTACAGTGATGGCCTATCCTAAAGGGGTTGTCCACTACTTTTACAGTGATGGCCTATCCTTAAAGGGGTTGTTCACTACTTTTACAGTGATGGCCTATCCTTAAAGGGGTTGTCCACTACTTTTACAGTGATGGCCTATCCTTAAAGGGGTTGTCCACTACTTTTACAGTGATGGCCTATCCTTAAAGGGGTTGTTCACTACTTTTACAGTGATGGCCTATCCTTAAAGGGGTTGTCCACTACTTTTACATTGATGGCCTATCCTAAAGGGGTTGTCCACTACTTTTACAGTGATGGCCTATCCTTAAAGGGCTTGTCCACTACTTTTACAGTAATGGCATATCCTTAAAGAGGTTGTCCACTACTTTTACATGGATGGCCTATCCTTAAAGGGGTTGTCCACTACTTTTACATTGATGGCCTATCCTAATGGGGTTGTCCACTACTTTTACAGTGATGGCCTATCCTTAAAGGGGTTGTCCACTACTTTTACATTGATGGCCTATCCTAAAGGGGTTGTCCACTACTTTTACAGTGATGGCCTATCCTTAAAGGGGTTGTCCACTACTTTTACAGTTTTAGCCTATCCTTAAAGAGGTTGTCCACTACTTTTACATGGATGGCCTATCCTTAAAGAGGTTGTCCACTACTTTTACATGGATGGCCTATCCTTAAAGGGGTTGTCCACTACTTTTACATTGATGGCCTATCCTAAAGGGGTTGTCCACTACTTTTACAGTGATGGCCTATCCTTAAAGGGGTTGTCCACTACTTTTACAGTGATGGCCTATCCTTAAAGAGGTTGTCCACTACTTTTACATGGATGGCCTATCCTTAAAGAGGTTGTCCACTACTTTTACATGGATGGATTATCCTTAAAGGGGTTGTCCACTACTTTTACATTGATGGCCTATCATTAAAGGGGTTGTCCACTACTTTTACATTGATGGCCTATTCTTAAGCGGGCTTTACACGCTACGATATCGTTAATGAATTATCGTCGGGGTCACATTGTTTGTGACGCACATCCGGCGTCATTAACGATATCGCAGTGTGTAAAACTACAAGAGGCTCGTTCTGGCTCTCAGACACTTTTGTTGAGAGCTTGTGACATAACTTCTGACTTCTGAAGTTGCGGTCACAAGATGACAGGACGGGAAGAGAGCGGCGCCGATAGGAGATAAAGATTCCGGAGCGTGAGTTTAATTCTTGGGGCAAGGACCTTAAATTAAAAGCACCACTTTTTTGAGTGGTGCATTAATAAATTTTGATGATCTTCAGCCAAATTTGGTTATTTGTATGTATACACTACTATGGGATCTACATTTCCTCAAAAGCTCTTATTCTTTTGCTGTTCATCAAGTCAAACATCCCCATTAAAATAATTAGAATTTCTTCTCAGTTTCCTTCAAACATCATACTCCTTGAATATGACTTACACCATTAAATTCCTTGCTAAATCCATTACCCTGGGAAGTGTCAAAAATGGATTTACCAGAATCAGTTGCAGGATCGACCCCCTGGAACAAATCTCCTACTGAGCTAATAAAAGTTAGAACTTTTTCTGGGGCCCCCGACTTGAGGGTGACATAATATGAAACAACAAAGGAAGTTCTGTTTATGCGAAATTACCAGGAGTACCTCTCCGACTCTCAGAAAACGTTTCCTTGACACGTGATAAATTCCAACAAGTGTCCCTTGAAGAGAAATGACATAATAATCATCTACATCTGTTTCACTTCTACTCTGCTCACTCACCCAAGAACCTAAAACCGCTGCTCTCAATTTTCGACAACGTAAAGGTTGCCTTGTGGGACAAAAAAGTAATGATCTCAGTCCCAAATACAAAAAAATTGTAATACCTGGCAGTGTGCTCCATGAAGGTCACCATATGGCAGTGAGGGATTCCAAGACATTTTGTAACACATCGAAGCTATAAACTTAAATTCTATCATTTTTAGGGCTGATCGAATACCTCAAATATTCGGCTTCGCGAATATCCGACGAATAGGTCGCCGCTATGCGAATATTCGATGAGCCATGTATGTCTATGGGAAGCCCGAAGAGTTCCGAATAGTTGTTATTCGGGTTTCCCATAGACTTACATTGCGCATCGAATATTCGCAAATAGTCAAATAGCGGAGACCTATTCGGCAAGTATTCGCGAAGCCAAATATTTGAGGTATTCGATCATCCCTAATAATTTTACAAGAAAAGCACAAATAACCAATGATTTTCAGCAATGCAATCTGCATTGATTGATGGGAAGGTAAAATGGCTGGAAACTGAGTTTTCTCCAATAGCGGCACTTAGGCGTCCTTTGCACACTACGACATCGCAGGTGCGATGTCGGTGGGGTCAAATTGAAAGTGACGCACATCCGGCATCGCATGCGACATCGTAGTGTGTAAAGCCTAGATGATACGATTAACGAGCGCAAAATCGTCGTAATCGTATCATCGGTGCAGCATCGGCGTAATCCATAATTACGCTGACGCGACGGTCCGATGTTGTTCCTCGCTCCTGCAGCAGCACACATCGCTGTGTGTGAAGTTGCAGGAGCGAGGAACATCTCCTACCTGCGTCACTGCGGCTCCCGTCGGCTATGCGGAAGGAAGGAGGTGGGCGGGATGTTTACATCCTGCTCATCTCCGCCCCTCCACTCCTATTGGCCGCCTGCCGTGTGACGTCGCAGTGACGCCGCACGACCCGCCCCCTTAATAAGGAGGCGGGTCGCCGGCCAGAGCGACGGTCGCAGGGCAGGTGAGTGCATGTGAAGCCGGCGTAGCGATAATTTTCGCTACGCCAGCTTTCACAAGATATTGTACCTGCGATGGGGGCGGGGACTATCGCGTGCGACATCGCAGCATCGGCTTGCGATGTCGCAACGTGCAAAGCCCGCCTTAGTGTTGAAGGTTAATCAGAGCCATCCGTCAGTGGACGATCACCCTTTCCATGATGCACATGTAGAAGGCACTAGTAGAGGTTCTGTCATCAGGACAGATCCTTTTAACTTTGGACATACAATACATGCTGTAAGAAATCATGTCTGTGGATGTACCCCAAAATATAGAGTGGTCATACAGTCCAAAAATCCCACTAGAGGGCAAAAACATTCTCTGTTGGGGTTAAGATGTTAAAGATAATAATAGAACAGAAGCTAATTATTTTTAGAGACTTTGAAGCAAAGCAACTGACGCTAGGGTTAAAGGGGTACTCCAGGGAGAAAAAAAAATCCTAATAGCCCAGCCCTCATAAACTATAAATATGAGATCCATAGTGCTGTTCCCCATCCTCACATTACCTATAATAGAATGTGACACTGGAGCTGCTCCTTGGTGCTCCCCCTCTTCTCTGGGATATTATATCACACATCAGAGGGAGTGGCCTGCTCCATGCTGTTAGTAACAGTCAGCCCCTGTTTCTCTGCAGGGGGTGCAGCATGGGCGTGGCCATGCCCGCTGTTCTTGGACTGCAGGGAAACAGATAGGGGCTGGCTGTTACTAACAGCATGGAGCAGGCCATGCCCCCTGATGTGTGATGCAATATCCCAGAGGAGAGGGGGAGCACCAAGGAGCGGCTCCAATGTCACACTGAATTACAGGTAATGTGAGAGTGGTGAACCAGACTATGGATCTCATCTTTATAGTTTAGGAGGGCAGGGCCTGTAGAAGATGTTTTTATCTACCAGGAGTAAGCCATTAATTTGTTAAGGTTTTAATTAATAAAATAAAACAACATTAATGCCTCTTAAGGCCACATGCACACATTGAGTATTCGGTGAGTTTTTTAACTCTTTAAACTTTTTTTACCTTTTGTAGCCAAAACCAGGAGTGGAACAATCAGAGGAAAAGTATAATAGAAACACGGGCACCACTGCTGTATTTTTTACCCACTCCTGGTTTGGTGCACATATTCTGAGGTTGAAAACTCTGCAAATACTCAACATGGGTACGTCACCTTTGATAGGCAGTAATCATTTAAGGAAAGATTGTAAGATAACAGAGTTTATAAGTCACGTAAAGGTTTACAAGCACATGTTCTATGTAAGTACTCAGAATCGTATCCTTCAATGTGGCCAAAAATAGTCCAACTGTGTCTAGTGATACTGTTGTAGTCTGCATTTACCAATTACAAATTCTGACATCTTTGGAAGTGTGCCCAACAGCAACCTACTGAGGGGGGTAATAAGTATAATAAGACAGCAACACTAAATACTAAATTGATGTAAATCGATTTGTAGGACTTAGTCGACAGGCCACATCAGTCTGTAGGTGCCACACTGGAGCACTGTGAAGCACCTCTTACTTGACAACATCCGAGGTTCCTCTTTTAATTAGCCGGCCTGGTGTAGCATCATCATTGCGGCATGACACACATGTCAGATTGTGCCTGCCCTCCTATTGCCAGAGATTTCTGACCTGGCCACTAGACATGGTTCTGCAAATTGATTTGCAGAAACTCTGCTAAATAGTATTCAGAATGGTGGTGGAAACCGATGTAGAAAGATCAGTTACAAAAAGCGTTACTCACACTGCAAGACATATCCTGTCCTTTCACAGACAACCCATTTGTTTAAAGGGGAACTGTGTAATGGTTAAAATGAATCCATCACCAGAAAGGATGAGCAGACATGTGAAAGTTCGGGTTCACTAGGATTAGTTAAAGGTTTGGTTCGGGACCAGGATTTGACCCAAACTTGACCACGAACCCGAACCACATATAAGTCAATTTAAATAATTTAAAAAGCCAGCATAGTATCTGTCTCTATTTTTAATAATTAGCAAAGGTAAAGCAGACAGCTGACAGTTGCAGCCCACAGCTGTCTACTTTACCTGCAACGGTTCCCAAAAATAGGGGGGACCCCACTCTATTTTTTTTTATTTTGTTCACAGCAGCATAAAGGCATCTTTCCCACGTGGAAAGCTTGTTGATTAGCTGTGATGCAGCCTTTCAGCAGACAGCTGAGAGTTGCAGCCCACAGCTGTCTGCTTTACCTGCAATGGTTCTCAAAAATAGGGGGGACCCCACTCTATTTTTTATTTTGTTCACAGCAGCATAAAGACATCTTTCCCACGTGGAAAGCCTGTTGATTAGCTGTGATGCAGCCTTTCAGCAAACTTTCTTAGCATGCGAATACTACCTGACCTCCGAACTTGGACACAGCCTTCTGTAAAAAGTCCATGTTCGAATTTGAGCCACAGACACTAGGTGTCCAGTGCGAACCCCAAACTTTACCATTTGTGTTCGCTCATCCCTAATCGAAAGGTTTTTGCCACCTAATCTGAGAGCAGCATAATATACAAACAGAGACCCTGACTCCACCGATTTATCCCTTACTGGGTTGCTAGCTGTATTTTTGCTAAAAACACAGTTTTAAGAGCAGGAGATTATTACTAGAGGACTAGCAAATTTGCTGCCTTGTAATTCGTTATATTCATTACCACGGTGTAACCCCACCCCCACCTCTGATTGGCAGCATTCTGCCTAAGAGCAGTGTAAACAGAAAGCTGCTAATCAGTGGTCTGAGTGTGCTTATTCACAACTCAGCAGGGATTTTATGAAAACATCAGAAAGCAGCTCAGTAAGTGACCCATCGCCGAAATCAGGGTTTCTACCCCTTAATCACGCTCAGAGGGGGTAGCCAAAACCTGGTGACAGACTCCCAAGGAGTGGCTCTGCAGGGAAAATGAACACTTACTGCCAAGTTTTCCCATATTTGAGTTTGGCGGGTTACAGCGGGGTATACCTTGTGATTACCCTTTTGTCAAGAGACCCTTCAATCAAATAAGGTTTTTCCAAAGTGCAAGCCCCTTTAAAGTCACCTACAGATATTATGGAATCAGCATTTACAACTCACTTCATTAAACTGCATATTCAGCTTTTTGTCAAATAACTGAAGAAATTGTTTGACTTATGAACATTTTTTAGGAAAAGTGGAGCAGACATTAGAAAACACAGCACCTTGCAAACAGCCCGCGCTCTGCTCCCGCAAGAAATGCCAGGGCAGCAATTCTAAATAGCTCTTAAGAGAAGATTATTCCACTTTCTCCCAGTACTTTATGTAGTTACAGTAAATGTTTTATGAATTAAATGGTTTTTTTTGGGGGTGGGGTGGATGCCTTCAAATATGCACCTGTTATAGTGGCGGATACTAATAGACACGTTGAGTATAAAGTATGGAACCGGGACTTACGGTAATGTCTGCTCGTCTGGTAATACATTGGCGCTGCAGAATATTCTAAAACAGAGTGAACCAATCACCGGGATTTTCCTATATAACGAGATTAAGAGATAGACAGGGAAAGAGACAGAGAGACAGACAGGGAAAGAGATAGACAGACAGCGAAAAAGACAGACAGACAGGGAAAGAGACAGACAGGGAAAGAGACAGAGAGACAGACAGGGAAAGAGACAGAGAGACAGACAGGGAAAGAGACAGAGACAGACAGGGAAAGAGACAGACAGGGAAAGAGAAAGAGAGACAGACAGGGAAAGAGATAGACAGGCAGGGAAAGAGACAGAGAGACAGACAGGGAAAGAGACAGAGACAGACAGGGAAAGAGAGACAGGGAAAGAGAAAGAGAGACAGACAGGGAAAGAGATAGACAGACAGGGAAAGAGACAGACAGAGACAGACAGGGAAAGAGACAGAGAGACAGACAGGGAAAGAGACAGAGAGAGACTACAGGGAAAGAGAAAGAGACACAGAGACAGACAAGGAAAGAGACAGAGAGAGACTACAGGGAAAGAGACAAACAGGGAAAAAGACAGACAGGGAAAGAGACAGAGAAACAGGCAGGGAAAGAGAGACAGACAAAGAGATAGAGACAGACAGATAAACACAGACAGAAAGAGAGATAGACAAAGAGGGAGACAGACAGAGACTGGGAGAGAAACAGAGAGGGAAAGAGACAGACAGACAGAGAGAGACAGACAAAGAGGGAGACAGTCAGAGACTGGGAGAGAAACAGAGAGACAGACAGGGAAAAAGACAGACACAGAGAGAGACAGACAGACAGAGAGGGAGACAGACCGAGACTGGGAGAGAGACAGTGAGACAGTTACTATCCCGGACCACAGGGGGGAACTACAGCTAGTTCTGTTATAGAATCGTTTTAATAATGGATGTGGCTAAATCAAAGTCACTAGAAGGACCTTTGCTGACGTCATACCCATGTGACCAGAAGGGGCCTCAGCCAACAGAAAAATAATGTTGCTTCCTGGTATCAGTCATGTTGGCTGAGGCTTCTGGTCACATAGGTATGGCATCAGCACAGGTCCTTCTAGCCACAACCATTAGTAAAACGCTTCTATAATGAAATTAGCATAAATAAAAGAGATGGGGAGGAACAACAGGCAGGGGGGTGGCAGTCACTATGAATACCCACTCCAGCTATCAGCTGATCAACAGCTGCTGCCAATCAAAAAGCTGCTCATTTAACAAACTTTACTTGCTTGTGTTTCAAAAACTATACATCCCAGCTGACCACTAAAGGTATGTATAGAATCAGCCTGATAGTGCCATTATAGTACTGGCTTTACTTCATATATTAAAATCCTGGTGATTGGTGCGCTTTAAGTTTTTAAAGGTTGTTTCCCATCTCCAAGATCCTATCCCAATATGTAGTAGGTATAATAATAATATTAGCAAATACCTCCAGTTAGAAATGTAGTATAATTCTTTTCATTCACTATGTCGCTTACCTCATGTTCAGGGCATTGCAGGACCTTAGGTATCCATAGTTACGACCACGCATATGGTCACAGTTAGATAGTTAAAATAAAATTAAAGGGAATCTGTCACCAGGTTTTTGCTCCCTCTTCTGAGAGCAGCATAATGTAGAGACAGAGACCCTGAATCCAGTGATGTGTCACTTACTTGGTTGTTTGCTATCATTTTGATAAAATCACTGTTTTCTCTAACAGTTATTTGACTGTGGAGTTCTATAACCCCGCCCACACTACTGATTGGCCGCTTTCTTCCATTGTACGGTGTATACAGAGAATTGCACATCCGTTGAGGGGCGGGGTTATACAGAGCTCATGAATATGTTGGACTATCTCAGCATGCCAAGTAGTCCTGTAATGATAATCTCCTCCTGATTAAATAGTGATTTAATAAAAACTACACTAAGCAGCCCAGAAAGTGACACATTGCTGGAATCAGGATCTCTGCCCCTACATTATGATGTTCTCAGATTAGGTGGCAAAAACCTGGTCACAGATTCCCTTTAATGCAGTTGTGGTTGCAACTCTGCATGGTCAAGAAGGTCCAACCTAGTGAGGATTATCCCCTCCACTCCTCGATGAAAGCAAACTATATAAACAGCTTCTGTTTTAGAAGACTTAAGGGTGCTTTACACGCTGTGATATCGCTAGCGATTGCTAGCGATGTTGCGAGCGATAGCACCCACCCCCGTCGTTCGTGCAACATCTGGTGATCGCTGCAGTAGCGAACAATATCGCTATGGCAGCGCCACACGCACATACCTGTTCAGCGACGTCGCTGTGACCGCCGAACACTCCCTCCTTCAAGGGGGAGTTGCATTCGGTGTCACAGCGGCGTCACAAAATGACCGCCCAATAGAAGAGGAGGGGAGGAGATGAGCGGCCAGAACATGCCGCCCACCTCCTTCCTTCCTCCTTTCCGGTGGACGCAGGTAGGATGATGTTCGTCGTTCCTGCAGTGTCACACACAGCGATGTGTGGTGCCGCAGAAACGACGAACAACCTGTGGAATGAAACACCAACGACATTATGATTAGGAGCGACGTGTAAACGATCAACGATTTTTGCCGTTTTTGTGATCGTTGATCGTCGCTTTACCCTTTAGCCCTGGTGTACATCTTTAGTTGGAGACACCAGGACATCTGCTGCAGACAAAAGTTCAGACAACTCCACCTATCCTCAATAAATACTTCCGAGGACTTGCTTCACTTTCTAATAATACCATCCACAAATGCGCAATCCTTTATATTAGAATCACTGAGTCACTCCGAGCTCTTTTACAGCTACATTAGCAAGCGATGACTTTGACATATATCTTACATTTTAACTTTCTGCGTCATTTATTAGCAGTGGATTGACGTACGGCGAGTTCTGATGGATAATTCCCTCTGAGCTTTATATGCTATTACAGAAAAGTAAACAATGCTGAGCTTTTATAGGTGTACAAATGTTCCATTACTGAAAACTTTTAGCTGTAAAGTATTTTTAAACCTTGATCTTAAAGAGAACCTGACAGCTGATACTGATGACTTTGTCGGACAGGCAGGCTTCTCCAAGTCTGCTGCCAGTGACTGACAGGTCTCTCTATATATACACATGCAGAAGAGATCGGGCACCCAAGGTGAGTGGGCAGGGAGACTCCTCTAGGGACCTGATGGTTCGACTAGATTCCTGTGTTACTCAGTCCCCAGTAACGTTTAGGACCTGTGCGCACGGTGCAGTTTTTGATTCGTTTTTTGGTGCAGTTGATTGCCCAAATCTGCTTGTCTAGCCTTATCCCAGCAAAGTCTATGAGAAATCAGAAATGCTGTGCACACGTTGCTTCTTTTTTCCTTGCAGTTTTTGGTGCAGAAAAAATGAAGCAGCATGTCAATTGTCGGTCCATTTTGTATACGTTTTTTGTTAGCCGTTTCAGCCTTTGAATTCACTAAAAAAACCACATCAAACACTCATAAAAAACGCATGCATTCTTTCGTGTGTTTTTAGGTCTCAAAGTGCATTTTTTGGTGCAGAAAATTTCCCATACCTGTAACGTGTGCCTGGAACCACAGTCTCACAATGGCTGTCATGGACAGGCTAGAGGCTAGCTGCTCACTAAGCAGGATCCCGAGAACCCAGAAACCCTTTAACCCCTATACAGGGATTTGGAATTACTACAGGGCCCCAGAGATCACTACCGGCGGAAGGCTGCAATCCAGAGAAGAGTCGTCATCAGGCAGGGTCAAACCAGGTGGTACAAAAAAGGGACAAAAATTGGCAGACAAGAGCATAGTCTGGAATCAGGCTAAGGCCATAAACCAGAGCTGGTAGTGAGGTACAGAAATGGCAAACAGGAGAGTAGTCAGGGAGCAGGCAGGGGTCAAAACACAGGGATCAATATATAGAGCAGGGCGAGATCCAGACAAGCAGTGAACTACAAGACTATATCTGGCAGCAACCAGCAGACAGGAGGGGGAATAAGAAGGGTGTGGTGTCTTCCCATTGGCTGTAGCTGAAAAATGATAACTTCAGCTGGAAGACACAGACCACCATAGTCAGCCAATGGTACTGCAGGCCCCAGGGAAACCCACCTTAGTGGATGAGCGGAGCCTGCGCCCACCAGAGCCACTGGCACCGACTCCTCTCCTATCACCAGCATCACCTAGGAAGGAATACAGCAGTGCTTGGTGATCGAAGCAGAAGTCACACAAGCGGACTTCAGTGGGAACGTGACAAAACCCTTAGGGTATGTGCCCACGATCAAGACTCACTGCGTCCTGGACACAGTGGGTCCTGACCTGTTGGGCCGCGCTTGTCCTCTGCAGGAGAACGCAGGAGACCGCAGCTGCTTGTACCCATGATCAGGGTTCCGTGCGCCACGGTCTCTCGCTTGTCTTCTCCCTATGGAGGACGCATGCGATTCCGCAGCAAACAATTGACATGTTGCGGTTTGGAAAGACGCACCGCAGGTCAGTGTTTGCTGCGGAAAAAACAAGCACAATGGGCACGGGATTTCTAGAAATCTCGTCCACTGCGCTTGTACTGTACAACGCAGCTGAAGCATGCTGCGTCCAAAACGCTGCAAACACTGATCGTGGGCATGCACCCTTACAGTATGTTTTTGTCTGAAACACCGCAGCCTGGCTCAAATCTAGCAGCAAGTATCTGTTAAATCATGCCCATGGATCGGCAGCATGTATCAGCTGTAAGGTTTCCATTATAGTAAACCTATGAATAAATGTCCAAATAAACTTGAAATATAGTTGTCCTTACTTTCCTGAATGGACTGGAAGCAGTCAATGTTCTAGAAATCCTGCAGAGAATAAAGAGTTCCTGCTTAAGGACAACCTCTCACCAGGTTTTTACCTTATAAGCTGCGGCCACCACCACTGAGCTCTTATTTAGAGCATAAACACATTTATAATACTCTCCTAGGGGGTGGTCCAGTCTGGTGAGTATCGCTGCACTCGGTCCGGTGCCTCCTTTCTACTGCGATTGCGGTCCATCTTCTTCTCAAACCCATGTGCATGATGCATCATACGTCATTCACACTGGCTGGCATAGAGGTCCTGAGCAGGTGCACTTTGATCTGCCCTGCTGGCAGGTCAAAGTATTGTAGTGCGCATGCGCAGGCGGTCTTTAGCCTTTCCTTGCGCCTGGCAATTACGTTACTTTGATCTGCCCTCAGCCTGACAGAACAAAGTGTGCCAGTGGAGGACCTCAGTCCCAGCCTGTGTGGATGACGTAGGATGCATCATCCATACAAGGCTCAGAAGAAGGAGGATCACAATAGCAGCAGAGAGGAGGCACCAGATTGTGAGCAGTGACGCCCATCGTACTGGATCGCCCCTAGGTGAGTATTATAAAGCTGTTTTTTACGTTATACAGAGCATCATGGGCTATTATATACAGTATTCTATAATGTTGGATATAAGGGCTTACTGGTGGTGGACGCAGGTTATAAGTGACAAATATGGTGACAGGTTCCCTTTAAAAGTTATATATTGGGGCTGCGCCTGGTTGAAACACCAATCCCTTAGCCAAGAGGTGGAGGTTAGGTGTCTTTTGTCTTAAGCTTCAGACAAAGCACAGGAGCAAGGCTTCTGCTGCAGCCAGTTGTCTTACAGCCGCACCAGGACACTGAGAGAGGGGGACATAGATGATCTCCTGAGACACACAATGAATTCTTTACATTTTTCTCATTGTAACATAACACAAAATAGGATGAAAGAAAAGGGAGATCAATGAATTAATGGAGGAAATATTGTAATATGTATTGTTCTGATTTTTGGGGAAATTTTCTGTCTTTAGTGTTCTTCTAATCTGACATGCCTACCTAAAATAATGCCATAGATGAAATTCATAAAACCATACACTAACTTTTAACTTCTATTTAGTCCAGTGATCGTCATTACTTTACAGTTGGAGAGGGAGAATACTTACAAGAGTAAAGGCCCCGATACACGCAACGACATCGCTAACGAGATATCGTTGGGGTCACGGAATTCATGACGCACATCCGGCCTCGTTAGCGACGTCATTGCGTGTGACACCTACGAGTGACCGCTAACGATCAAAAATACTCACCTAATCATTGATCGTTGACACGTCGTTCATTTCCCAAATTTCGTTGCTGGTGCTGGATGCAGGTTGTTCGTCGTTCCTGAGGCAGCACACATCGCTACGTGTGACACCCCGGGAACGACGAACAACACCGTACCTGCGTCCTGCCAGCAACGAGATGGGCATGTCGTTAATGCGGCTGATCTCCACCCCTCCGCTTTTATTGGCGGGCCGCTGTGTGACGACGCTGTGACGGCGCACGAACCGCCCCCCTTAAAAAAGAGGTTGTTCGCCACCCACAGCGACGTCGCTAGGAAGGTAAGTATGTGTGACGTGGCCTAGCGATATTGTGCGCCACGGGCAGCCCGTGACACACAAACGACGGGGGCGGGTGCTTTCATGAGCGATATCGCTAGCGATGTCGCTGCATGTAAAGCAGCCTTTAGTCTATGGCGTTCATCAGAATACAGATACTGGCAGTTAATAAAATGTGTATAAAAATATTTTCATTGGTATTGGGTTATCTTTAAATTCAGTTAATCTGTCCACTAATTCCATGTTGTAGACAATGTATAATAAATGTAATCACCCCATAATAAAAAAATATAAATATTGAAAATTAATATGTGGAAAATCTGCGCTCCCATTACGTTCCCTGTGAATGAGAGTTCACAAAAGTGCTGACAATCAATTCATGCAGAATCAACTTCAGCCGCTAATAAAGGTAAATGTTTTCTTGTCTTTCCGCCAAAAATGAATAAAAGGCTAATCAGATAATCAATAGGAACATATCTAATGTGGCAGTAGCTGTCATGTCTACATAATATGGCAATTTATTATATGCAAGCAAAAAAAGTAAGAGAGAGAACGGCCTACTGCCACGCATGGCGAACCTCGAATAAAAAAAAAGGAGGGAATACAGAAACAGGAGTGAGATCAGCAACCGGCACTGTCTGTGACACACTCACCACAAAGAGCATAAAAATACCCAAAAGTACCTTGATTACTTATTCAGTCAACTTGCAATCATAGAGGATTAATGCCGTGGGATCACTTTTTGAAGAGCCTTTTGGGAAGAGTATTAATTTACCTCCTTTACCTATACTTTAATATATTCCAAATTTAGGGATTTCATGCTTATCATTAGTACCACACATTTAGACATTGGAAAACAGATGTATAGGCAGGATTACCCCATAAATAAGTGATGAAGAGCACATAAAAGAGTTGTCAAGAACATAAGAATAAGTTGTCAAGACCACATGAAGATGTTTTCGATATCTTCATGCGTTTTTGACGATATTGTCATGACCACATGAACATATTGTCAAAAACACATGAAGATATTGTTAAGATCACATGAAGTTATTGTCAAGACCAAATGAAGATAATGTCAAGAACACATGAAGATATTGTCAAGACCACATCAATATATTGTCGAGGCCATGCGAAGATATTGTCAAGACCACATGAAGATATTGTCAAGACCACATCAGTATATTATCAAGAACACATGAAGATACAGTCATATGAAAAAGTTTGGGCACCCCTATTAATGTTAACCTTTTTCTTTATAACAATTTGGGTTTTTGCAACAGCTATTTCAGTTTCATATATCTAATAACTGATGGACTCAGTAATATTTCTGGATTGAAATGAGGTTTATTGTACTAACAGAAAATGTGCAATCCGTATTTAAACAAAATTTGACCGGTGCAAAAGTATGTCACATAAAAGTGACATTAATATTTTGTAGATCCTCCTTTTGCAAAAATAACAGCCTCTAGTCGCTTCCTGCAGCTTCTAATGAGTTCCTGGATCCTGGATGAAGGTATATTTGACCATTCCTGTTTACAAAACAATTCCAGTTCAGTTAAGTTTGATGGTCGCCGAGCATGGACAGCACGCTTCAAATCATCCCACAGATGTTCAATGATATTCAGGTCTGGGGACTGGGATGGCCATTCCAGAACATTGTAATTGTTCCTCTGCATGAATGCCTGAGTAGATTTGGAGCGGTGTTTTGGATCATTGTCTTGCTGAAATATCCATCCCCTGCGTAACTTCAACTTCGTCACTGATTCTTGAACATTATTGTCAAGAATCTGCTGATACTGAGTTGAATCCATGCGACCCTCAACTTTAACAAGATTCCCGATGCCGGCATTGGCCACACAGCCCCAAAGCATGATGGAACCTCCACCAAATTTTACTGTGGGTAGCAAGTGCTTTTCTTGGAATGCCGTGTTTTTTTGCCTCCATGCATAACGCCTTTTTGTACGACCAAACAACTCAATCTTTGTTTCATCAGTCCACAGGACCTTCTTCCAAAATGTAACTGGCTTGTCCAAATGTGCTTTTGGATACCTCAGGCGATTCTGTTTGTGGCGTGCTTGCAGAAACGGCTTCTTTCACATCACTCTCCCATACAGCTTCTCCTTGTGCAAAGTGCGCTGTATTGTTGATGATGCACATTGACACCATGTGCAGCAAGATGATGCTGCAGGTCTTTGGAGGTGGTCTGTGGATTCTCCTTGACTGTTCTCACCATTCTTCTTCTCTGCCTTTCTGATATTTTTCTTGGCCTGCCACGTCTGGGCTTAACAAGAACTTTACCTGTGTTCTTCCATTTCCTTACTATGTTCCTCACAGTGGAAACTGACAGTTTAAATCTCTGAGACAATTTTTTGTATCCTTCCCCTGAACAACTATGTTGAATAATATTTGTTTTCAGATCATTTGAGAGTTGTTTTGAGGAGCCCATGATGCCATTCTTCATAGGAGATTCAAATAGGAGAACAACTTGCAAGTGGCCACCTTAAATACCTTTTCTCATGATTGGATACACCTGCCTATGAAGTTCAATGATCAATGAGTTACAAAACCAATTTAGTGCTTTAGTAAGTCAGTTAAAAGTAGTTAGGAGTGTTCAAATCAAGAAATTGATAAGGGTGCCCATACTTTTGCACCGGTCAAATTTTGTTTAAATGCGGATTGCACATTTTCTGTTAGTACAATAAACCTCATTTCAATCCAGAAATATTACTCAGTCCATCAGTTATTAGATATATGAAACTGAAAAAGCTGTTGCAAAAACCCAAATTGTTATAAAGAAAAAAGGTTAACATTAATAGGGGTGCCCAAACTTTTTCATTTGACTGTATTGTCAAGAATATGTGAAGATATTGTCAAGACCACATCAGTATATTGTGGAGGCCATGCAAAGATACTGTCAAGGCTAAATGAAGATATTGTCTAGGCCTTGCGAAGATATTGTCAAGACCTTATAAAGATATTGTCAAGAACACATGAAGATATTGTCAAGACCACATGAAGATACTGTCAAGATGTCATGAAGATATTTTCAAGAACACACAAAGATATTGTCAAGAGCATGTGAGGATATTGTCAAGACCACATGAAGATGTTTTCAAGAACATATAAAAATACTATCAAGAATGCATGAAGATATTGTTAAGAGCACATGAATATATTGTCAAGACCAAGTGAACATACTGTCAAGAACACGTCAAGATATTAAGACCACATGAACATATTGTCAAGAACATGTAAAGATATTGTCAAGACTACGTGAAGATATTTCCAAGAACACATAAAGATATTGCCAATAACACATGAAAATATTGTCAAAAACACATTGAGAACTTCGTGAAAACTTATGAAGATTTTGTCAAGAACTCATGATGATAGTGTCAAGAACACTCAAAAAACGTTCTAAAAATACATGAAGTTGTCAAGACCATATGAAGATGTTGAAACCACATGAAAGTGTTTATCTATTTTTTCTTTACCACAGTTAAGAACCAAATTTGACTAAGTCATGAGATGTATATAGCCAGGTATATGACCTTACAATTAGACAGGTCACTATGTACCACTTTGGTCACTAACATATATTAGGCATACATTATACATAAAGATGCACAGTAGTATGTAGGACCACGTTATGGCTAGTGGCCAATATCACATTTTGGCAAAATAACAAAGAACAGGAGATGAAGATAAATGATAATTCAGCATATTCGTAATCTATTGTTGAGCGTTCTCCACCGGGAGAGGTAGAGATTGTTCTATAGTTCTAAGTATGTCTTTCATGGGGTAATAGTTTAAGTGACCAGGTACTATCACTTACTGCATATTCTATTTTCATTAATCAGCAGTCTGGAAAATGTTCATTAAATTGCCTATACATAGGAGCCACTTAAGAACAGTTAATTAACTCATTACACAGCGTTCCAACTGCAATTAGAAAAGACAATACTTCATTGAGTTACTGATCCCTCTAATATAGCAATTTAATTGCCATTTGCCAGGGCACAGAAAACCCTCTATGACCTGAAATATGGAAGTGTTCATAGACGAAACATGTCACCACTGAAATCAAATTCTATGGGAATAGTGGCTGTCGAAATACTACAGGGATTTATGGAAAAAAAGTACATTGTCTGTTCTCATCCTCGTGATTCTTAATTATAAATATTACAGCGGGTTGGTTTTTTGAGTCTAAGTTAATTCATACAATGAACTCGAGATTACCTGCGAGGAAAATGACAGCTCCTCGGAAGGGCTGAACAGCGAATGCCAAAACACAGGCTAGGAGCTTTAGTGGTGACAAGGACAAAGATTGCATGTATCTACAGAGACTAATATGTTTTACAATATTAAGAACTGGCATTGTCAGCAACGACACTAACTACGAAATGCATTTATGAACCTGGGCCAGAACTATTCACGACATCATTACTTGTCTGAAGACAACAATTGTAGTATCCATAAAATGGAGAATATCAGATAAACGCCAGGCTAAGCAAGTGACCCACCTAAATGCATGAGACAAAACATGATTTCAGTAATGCCCACTCCTTTGCCACTTTTCACCAGCCAGTTCAGTGGCAATTAAATTTTGCTCTTTAAGACTTGTATAATTTAAAACAGCACGATTGTTAGTGAAGCACCTTAATTTGGGTGGTCATTTGTGTGGTATCTTCTTTTGATGCCATTTTGTCGTGTTCAGATAATTTTGCCATACAATGCCCAAAGAATAATACCAGATAGTTTAGTTTCCAAAATAATACAGGACAAACAATAAACTAAGGATGGTAGTTGCATCCAAAGCATGTTTTCTTGTAGTTTCTGGCACCTATGAGATCGGATGCCCAAGACACTTTTGGCAGTAAGAAATGACACTGACAATGGTGTGTCACAGGTGACAGATAGTCCTGTGGTGTCCAGCTATAGAAGGTCACAGCGTTTGGCTGCACAAACTTTTCCCTGACTCTCTCTTCTTCTTCTCTTCTCTCTTATTCTTATTATTCCTGATTGGTTTTCACCCCTTTCCCTTTAGGACCCTGCGGATTTTCTCAGCCTGTCAGCTGCTGTTCATCAACACTGCCCTTGTCTATATATAGTGCTGGTGATATTTGCTGATATTTGATATTAGTGATGGTTATATTTGATACATCTTTATCAAGTCTTCAGTGCAAGCAGGAGGCTTACATACATCTGGAGACTCTTGATGGTTGTTGCAGCTTCTCTCGCTGAGACAATTGGAGATACGTTGTTTGTTATTTTCCCTTGTTTATTACACCTGTGTGTCCTTTAGTGTCTTGTGGGGTTGACGAAGAGCTTATCCCATCCACTACATACCTAGGGACCAGATACAAGGTCAGCCTAGTGTCAGGTATTCAGCTTATCATATAGGTGTGTAACCTTTCTATGGTGGTGAGGACCCAGCGGTAGGTTTGGTAAGGGGTCACATCTCCCCCTTCCCCAGACACAGGGTTTCCCAACCTTTCCCTTTCGCCGTTCACTTGGTACTTCCCCATACCTTGCGTGACAGATGCGCTCTGCGTGACTCAAAGCACACTCATGAGGCTGAACTGGTCCAGACAGTCCTGGTTTTTTTATGTAGCTGTTGGGCCATTGCAATTTAAATGACAGCTGTGCAACTTAAAGGGGTTGTCTGGTGAAAATAGGTTTTCACTTATCTACAGGATAGGTGACAACTTATAGATCAGTGGGTGTCCAAGTGCTGAGACATACATAGTTTGTCAGAAGGGGGAACCTATATTTCCATTAGAATGGAGTATTGTACACATGCACGACCATTGTTCCATTCATTCCCTATGGGGCTGCCAAGTACTGGGCTACCAGCAGTCTCATAGAGAATAAATGGAAGTGGAAGGTCATGCTCCATTAAGTAACAAGGATAAACGAGATTCATCGGGGATAAAAATTCCCCTTGTGCTGATCGGTAGGAGTCCCAGCGGTCAGATCCCCACCGAGAAGTATGTTATCACCAATCTTGATATAGGAGATAAGTGATCATCTTCGGACAAACCCTTTAAGTCTATGTGCATCAGAGAGCCCTAGATTCACAGCACAGAAAATCATAATTATGCTGCCTTCTAGGTGTGAATGGGTGGTGACTGGAAGACTTGCCAACTATTCTGGGAGTCAAGGATGTTTCCCATTTTTCCTGGAGCCAACTGGAAGTCCTGGGAAAGTCATCACTTATACTAAAGGACTAACAAGGAAGGAGCTGCAATTTCCTTGTCACTTATTTAGGACACTTATTCTTCACAGCTGCACAATGTACTAAGATATGAGACGGTGATATGACCCATAAATCATAGCAAGGAAGAGAAGGGAGCACACGAGTCCTAAAAATGGAGAATATGGTATAATTTAGAATTCTTGGTTTGAAGCCAATCTACTACTCTTTGGATTGAGTCTGTGCTGACGTTGCAACAAAAGGCATACATTTAAAACATTTTCCATGATGACCATCTCATATAATATCACGTATGATAATAAGTTAATTTAGGATTATAACGGCCTAAAACAGCTTAAAACTAAATATAACTACACTGTAGACTGTAATATGGGAACATGTGGCCAAGTTTTAGAATCGTGGTCCTGTATAGAAAGCTTCTAGTTAATGTAAAAACATCAGTGACGAGTAGGACATACGTCAGTCCCTTTAAAAATAATACATTTACTGAATATCTGTTGGTGCTGTGGTTCTTCTATGGACACATTGCCCTAATTTTCTGGTCTTGTCCCAGAATACTTGGGTTTTTGGGACTCGGTTAAAACTTTGATTCAGAAATTATTATACATTGAGGTGTCCTTGGATTCCGATTTGTATTGTTAATGTTACCCCAAAAGGAATGGGTAAAAACGCCTCCAAATTGCTCCTGCATATGCTAACAGACACTAGGTGCTTGATTGCTCTCTATTGGAGGAAAATGGTTCCACCTTCCTATCAAGATCTGCTTTGTACAATTTCTGATATACAGAGGATGGAGTACCTGATGGATATTCTTAATACAAAGTGAATTTATTTGAGGCAGTTTGGGCACCTTGGGACTATTTTAGGGCTCAATATAGTGGTTAGCCCATTTATTATCTCCCCTAATTACTCTTCCCTCTTGTGTGTGTCTTTGTTTCTAATTTGTCATGTTTTTTCCTTTGCTTGTCACTGTTTCAACAGAGTATGGCCTGAAGAGTGTGAGCCTCAATGAGCCTGGAGTGTGGGCCTGGAGAGTATGGGCCTGGAGAGTATGGGCCTTGAGAGTATGGGCCTGGAGAGTGTGGGCCTGGAGAATGTGGGCCTGGAGAGTGTGGGCCTGGAGAGTGTGGGCCAAGAGAGTGTGGGCCTGGAGAGTGTGGGCCTGGAGAGTGTGGGCCTGGAGAGTGTTGGCATGGAGAGTATGACCCTGGAGAGTGTAGGCCTGGAGAGTGTGGGCCTAGAGAGTGTGGGCCTGGAGAGTGTGGACCAGGAAAGTCTGGGCCTGAAGATTGTGGGCCTGGAGAGTATGGGCCTAGAGAGTATGGGCCAGGAAAGTGTGGGCCTGGAGAGTGTGGGCCTGGAGAGTATGGGCCAGGAGAGTGTGGACCTGGAAAAGTGTGGGCCTGGAGAGTGTGGGCCTGGAGAGTGTGGGCCTGGAGAGTGTGGGCCTGGAGAGTATGGACCTGGAGAGTGTTGGCCTGGAGAGTATGGGCCAGGAGAGTGTGGACCTGGAGAAGTGTGGGCCTGGAGAGTGTGGGCCTTGAGAGTGTGGGCCTGGAGAGTATGGACCAGGAGAGTGTGGGCCTGGAGAGTATGGGCCAGGAGAGTGTGGGCCTGGAGAGTGTTGGCCTGGAGACTATGGGCTAGGAGAGTGTGGGCCTGGAGAGTGTGAGCCTGGAGAGTATGGGCCAGGAGAGTGTGGGACTGGAGAGTGTGGGCCTGGAGAGTATGGGCCTGGAGAGCATGGGCCTGTTTCAGGTTAGTCTCATCCACACTGTAGGAACCAGAAAAGTCATGTAGGGCCTGATTTATTATTGCCTTTCTGCCTTTTTTCATTTAATTTTTTGAGTTTTTAGCGTGTTTTTGATTTTCACCAACTTCTTTTTTTTTAATTTGCACCTTTTTAAAGTCTTATTTTTATATGTGTCTGCTTGTGTTTTTGTCCTTAGCTCATTGTAGGCGTGTTTGTTGTTCAATTGTGATTACTTAATACGTTTTTTTTTTGTGCAAATTTACACCAGTCTTCCTGGCAGTAAATTAATGTAGTTTCCCACATTTTTGTGGCCTTTAGTAGATTGGGTCACCTTTTTGCTCTTAAAACATTCAAAAAAAAGATAAAAGACAAAAAAAGAGCATTTCAAAATTCAGGAGCCACATGTGTAATTCAGAAGAATTGGACCAAAAATGTCTACAAATACCACAAGACAAAAAAGAGACTTTTCTGCAGATTAGTATTCAATTCCCCAAATAAAGCATGAGTTCCCCATGCTCTTCTTGGACTTCTCCAAGCCAAGATACCCAGATACATAGTCCCAAACTCTATGGGGTTTTTTTACTTTTTTTTTTTTTTTTTTTGCCTTTTCACATGTATACAGAAATGCTTTTTTATAACTTTGGAAGCACGGGAGATAAACTCTTTCTACTTAAGGCCCCGTCACACTAAGCAACATCGCTAGCAACATCGCTAGCAACATCGCTGCTAACGAACAACTTTTGTGACGTTGCTAGCGATGTTGCTGTGTGTGACATCCAGCAACAACCTGGCCCCTGCTGTGAGGTCGTTGGTTGTTGCTGAATGTCCTGGGCCATTTTTTAGTTGTTGCTGTCCCGCTGTGAAGCACAGATCGCTGTGTGTGACAGCGACATAGCAACAACTAAATGTGCAGGCAGCAGGAGCCGGCTTCTGCGGAGGCTGGTAACCACAGTAAACATCGGGTAACCAAGAAGCCCTGTCCTTGGTTACCCGATATTTACCTTTGTTACTAGCCTCCTCCGCTCTCACTGTCAGGACCGGCTCCTGCTTCTTGCACATGTAGCTACAGCACACATCGGGTAATTAACCCAATGTGTGCTGTAACTAGGAGAGCAGGGAGCCAGCGCTAAGCGGTGTGCGCTGCTCCCTGCTCTCTGCACGTGTAGCTGCATGCACTGGTAACCAAGGTAAATATCGGGTTGGTTACCCGATATTTACTTTAGTTACCAAGCGCAGCATCTTCCACGCGGCGCTGGGGGCTGGTCACGAGTTGCTGGTGAGCTCACCAGCAACTCGTGTAGTGACGCTCCAGCGATCCCTGCCAGGTCAGGTTGCTGGTGGGATCGCTGGAGCGTCGCAGTGTGACATCTCACCAGCAACCTCCTAGCAACTTACCAGCGATCCCTATCGTTGTTGGGATCGCTGGTAAGTTGCTTAGTGTGACTGGACCTTTAGAAATCATCAATAAATGGGATAGCTGCTGAGAATGGATCTGATAAGAGCTTTTTTATTGTAATTATGGCATATGTGAATAGCCTGGACAGCTCAGCTCAGTAACACATGAATATTTAATGTCCAGCAACACATGAACAAGCATACTTTTGCTTATTAAATAAATACCTGCGCCAGCTTTCCGTGTGTTAAAGGGGTTTTCCAGGGTTTAAAGGGGTTGTCCACTACTTTTACATATATGGCCTATCCTTAGGATAGATCATCAATGTCTGATCGGCCGAGGTCCGACACCCCGCACTACCCCACTGATCAGCTGTTCTTGGTGCCGCCATCGGCAGCAGGTAGCCGAAAATGCTCAGTTCCGGAGCTGCTCCATCACCTGCTGCTCCATCACCTGCTAGTGGTACCGCATATCCGCCTCATGTTCAAATCAATAGGAGGCGGACGTGCAATACCCGGCTGCTGTCAGAAGAAGGCAGCTCCAAAACTGAGCATTTCCAGCCACCTGCTAGCGGCCGACTAGACATTGATGACCTATCGTAAGGATAGCCCATCATTGTAAAACTAGTGGATAACCTCTTTAATACTTATTAGGGCTCTGGATGGGGGTGGACCTCTGGGAGCCGGTGGTGGTGTTCGTTTTTACCACTGATGTGGTGTGATGCCCTTGAGCTTCCACTTCTGGGGCGTCTGCGGGGCTGCTATTGTTAGGCTGGGAAGGGCCAAATAACCATGGCCTTTGCCACCCTAATACCGTAATATCAACCCCCAGTGGTCTGCTGTCCCTTTGCTGGTTTTGGAAAAATGGGGGGGACCCCACGCCATTTTTTTTTTTTAAATTAAAAGAAAAATAAGCGGGGAATCCTCTTTATTTTTGATAACCAGCCAAGGTACAGCTGACAGCTGAGGGTTGCAGCCTGCAGCACTTGTGCTGGTTATAAAAATTGGGGGGACCCACGTCATTTTTTTTTTTTTTATTAATCTTTAATTCAGCTAAACAGCTGTCCAATCTATCTAGCTATCTCTATCAATCTATTTTATCTATTTGTTCTGTGTATCTATCTTTCTATCTATTCATGTATCTAAGTATCTATCTATCTTTCTATTATGTATCTATCTATCTAGCTATGTATCTATCTGTCTATCTATCTATCTATCTTTCTATTATGTATCTATCTATCTAGCTATGTATCTATCCTTCTATCTATCTACCTATCTTTCTATCTATCTTTCTATTATGTATCTATCTATCTATCTATCTACCTATCTTTCTATCTATCTTTCTATTATGTATCTATCTATCTGTCTATCTATCTATCTATCTATCTATCTATTCTATTTATCTAGCTAGCTAGCAATATGAGACAATAATGGACCCGTTAATGGAACCATTGACTTTAATTATAACAGATAGGTTATAAAAGTGATCCATTGGTACCATCCATTAACGGATCCATTTTTACATTTTCCAAACGGATCCCGAAACGGATTGCATTACAGGACATGGGAACATAGCCTAACATTGGTCCGAGTGTTGTCCATATCATCTCAGATTTTTTTCAACCGACAGCACTCGGAACGAAAATATGATAGTGTGAACGTAGCCTTAGACGGCTCCAAATGCACCTTTAATAAATGTGACTCAATTCAACTATCTCTTTACGTAGACTGGCATAAGACAGGCCAGACTGAATGTGGGTCAGTATGTTTTAATGAAATTGACATTCCTTTAGACACTGGTAAAGATAAAAGATCAGGATGACATTGCTCTCAGACTGGTAGTAATTGCTCTTGAAAACTCCACTTTAAACAGCTATAAAATATGTATTCTAATGGCGACTAATGGTATAGATTTGAAGATCAAGAGCCATGTACGTCTCTATTACTACTTTTCTGATTCTATCATTTCTAATTTTGTCATCGCTCTCATACTACTTTGTGTATTAATATACTGGAAGGGCAATGATGCCAAAAAGAAATTGATTTTGGAAACTAATGTAAAACTCCTTTCGAATTTGCTGTGCTATGTCTGACAAGGACGATATATAAAACCTTTACACGTATATGGATCTGGCCATAATAGCTTCATCCATGCTCTTTATATATAAAGCAGATGTGAATGTATGGCCTGTAGGCTATATAGTGTGTGCACTGCTATGGTATTAAAGGGACTATGTCACCAGGTTTTTGCTATATAAACTGAGGACAGCATGATGTAGGGGTTGAGAAACAAAAAACAACTATGCTTCTCATATCTGTGTGTGTGCTGTTTAATTAAACATATATGTACTGTATAGAGAGTCTGGCACAAGAGACCAACTTCTACGGCAATTTGTAGAGACATCGAAGGGACATTTTAACGGGGGCAAAGCCTTGGAGGTGCTCAAACCATAAATAGACGCATCTAAACTTCACATCGATAAAGAAGAAAGGTTGGCACTCACCAGATAGCTTAAAAATGTTTCTTTATTTCATCTTTAAAGCTAAATCGATGGGAATGGGGATGCGGGGTGCTAAGTGGACAATGGTGACTGTTTCGCATAGGTGGTCGCATTTCAACAGGACCTGTTGAAGCATAAGCGCCCACGCAAAATGAACGCCATCATCCACTTACCACACCACATCCCCCTTCTAATCAATACGGTTTAACAGATGAAATAAATAAACGTTTTTAAGCTATCTGGTGAGTGCCAACCTTTCTTCTTTATCGTTGTGATGTTTACTTAAACTAATGGCTTTATTACCCTGTGATTAACATTGCAGGAGCAGTCTGACCCTGCTATGACTGACACCTCGGTGTCAATGCACAATTTCTATTGAAAGCCTAGAATGCAGGGCAGCTCTCCAAGCTCAGCTACATGCTTAAAAAGCATTTCTTTGCTTATATGAGAACGACTGCATCAAGTAATCTAAGTGATACATGGTTGGATTGAGAATCTCCTAGCCTACATTATGTTGTTGTCAGATGAGATAGAAAAAACTTGCTGACAGATTGCCTTTAATGGCTATCCTTAGAACAGGTTAACAAGACCATATCTTCGGTCCAAGTGCGATCTGAGAAAACATCGAATCGCAGTTGGACCAATCAATTTCTATCAATTTTGTAGTACAGTGGAACCTCGGTTAACGAGTAACCCGGTTTGCGAGTATTTCGCTATACGAGCAAAGCTTGCTGTAAATTTGTAACTCAGTTTACGAGCAATGCTTTGCCATATGAGCAAATACTCACCGCACACACTTCGGGTTCCGTACATCCACCGCGCTCTAACCCGCTCTTGCAGTCCGCACAAACACACACAAACATGCACAAACACACACAAACAGACACAAACACGCATGCACACATTATGCTCACCTTACCTTCCGTTCCATCGCCGGCTTCCCGTTTCTTGTAGTTCGCCGCTACAGGATGTATATCTGGTATCCATCTCGACAATGGAGGAACTTCCACCGTCAACCGCTACTCAAAGGCAGCGCGCTGACCAATCAGAGGCAAGCGGCTCTTGTTTTTGATATTAGAGCGGCAGCGGAAGTTCCGGCATCGGTCGCAATGGTTACCCGATACACATCCTGTACCGGTAAACTACAAGAACCAGGAGGTCGGCGATGGAACAGAAGGTAAGGTGAGCATAATATGTGTGTGTGTTTGTGCATGTGTGGAATGGCACAATACGGGGACCAGGATGGGACATTGAACAAGTTGTGGAACGAATTGTCAGCATTCCAATGATTTCCTAAGGAAATCTTGCTTTGCTAGACGAGTAAGGCTGCTTTCACACTTGCGTTGAACGGCATCCGTTGTATTGCGTTGTGTGACGGATGCAACGGATGTGTTGCATATAGTGGCACAACGAATGAAACGGATCATACAAAATAACGCAATCTGTTACAGTTTTTTTTTCTTGACTCTTCACATCTGGGCATGTGCAGTTGTGTAAAGACGGTTGCGTTAACGGAATCCGTCAAATGACGGATTCTAACGGAATCCGCCACCATAGGCGTCCGTTATAAAAACAACGGACGCCGACGAAATCCTGCAGGTTGCGTTTTTTTCACACTCCGCCAAGCGCAGAAAAATTCTACATGCAGCGTTCCATCCGCCAGGCGGATGCAACGCAGCGCCGACTGACGGATGCAACGCAAGGCCATCCGTTGCTAGTCGTAGCTAATAGAAGTCTATGAGGAAGAAAACGGTCTCCTGCAACATTTACCGTAATTCCTCTAGGCGGCGGATAGCAACAGATGCCGTTCAACGCAAGTGTGAAAGCGCCCTAACTTGGTTTATAAGCACACTCCCAGAACGGATTGTTCTCGTTAACCAAGGTTCCACTGTACTGGAAAACTCTTTAATATGCCCAAAAGTTACTAGTCCTCTGCAAAAACAATTGTCACACCTTATAAACAAATCCAAATCTTTTAGAATGATCAGTTACAGTTGCCTCCTATTATGCCCAGGCGAGGGCAATACACAGCCTCGGACCATTGTTTATTCCCCAGCTAATCTGTATGAACATGAGAGAAGCCGGCTGCACCGGATTTTGCAAGCTCTGCCGTTTCTGAAAGACAATCACATTTGCTTTTAAGAGATGTGCCAAACACTACGATGCATTTTTTTTATATAGTTCTGGCTTCTTGGACATTATTAGACTTTTAAAACGTCAAGATGTTGGCTGCAATTCTACAACATGGCTCTGCAATTGTGAAGGATCATAAGGTTGGACGGCGGCGGGCAAGCTGCGACAGTATTGATACAAAGCACAAAATCATAGTAGTTGTATAGGCAAACCTAATTAATGAATAAATAAAGTCTTCTTAAAGTTGTCATAATCTTAGGTCCTGGAAACTAAAATGTAATAAGATGCATGTGCACATGGTTAGTTGTTGTTGCAGGTTACTGCCATCTATTAACCCCTTCATCCTGGAGCGATTTTCCGGGTTTTTTTTTGCTCTCCTTCTTCCGACAGCCATAACTTATTTTTTTCTGTCAATATAGCCGTATAAGGACTTGTTTTTTGCATGACGAGTTGTACTTTTAAATTAAACTTTATAGTGTACTGGAAAACATACAACAAATTGCAAGTGTGGAAAAATTGCAAAAAATGTGTGATTGCATGATTGTTTTAGGGGTATTTTATTCACCGTGTTCACTAAATGGTAAACCTGATGAGTTGGTGTGATGCCTCGGGTCAGTACGAGTTCGTAGACACCAAACAGGTATAGGTTTAGTTATCTAACGAATTAGAAAAAATTCAGAAGTTTGTCCAAAAAAAAGGGGAACACTTCTTTTCCATTTTTGCGACCCGTAACATTTTCATTTTTCGGGATATGGGGCTCAGTGACGGCTTATTATTTGCGTCTCGAGCTGATGTTTTGAATGGTACCATTTTTGCACAGATGCTATGTTTTGATTGTCTATTATTGCATTTTGTACAAAATTTGCAATGACCAAAAACATAATTTTGGCGTTTGGAATTTTGTTTGCTGCTATGCCGTTTACCGACCAGATTAATTGATTTTATATTTTGAGATATTATACATTTCTGAACGTGGCGATGCCCAATGTGTGTATTGTTTTTAATTTTTTAATTTTCAATCTGGCGTGGGGGCTGATTTGAACTTTTAGGTATTTTTTTAGTTTTTTAAAACTTTTTTTTACTTTTTTTATTTTACTAGTTCTCCTAGGGGACTATAAGGATCAGCAGTTTGATCACTCATTCATTTCTGTTGATCAGAGCAGCATTGCTCTGCCGGCTGTAACAGGAACGTCACCAAGATAGCAACAGGATTCATCACATGACCCGTTGCTACCATGACAACCATCGGCTCCCCATGATCGCGTCCGTGACCTCTGATGGTGGCGGGGAAAGGGCCGTTCCATGCCATGGCGTTTTAAATCACACTGTCACATTTTGACAGTGCAATTTAAGAGGTTCAAACCAAAGAGAAAAAACTCCTAAAAACAATTTTTTATTCTAATCAATATTAAAATTATAGATATAAAATCACTGCTCATTTAAGATAACTACAGTGATATATTATAGTGAGTGTAATAGGGTGATAGACTCGATTGGTGGGGACAGTGTAAATAGTTTCCTGTTCTCAGGGTAGGGGCAACCTTAATAGTTGCGCTAGTTTATTCAGATACAGCAATACGTGGTTCAGGGGATGACCTATCTCTCCCTCCCTTTCTCCTACCTACCAACGGAGGTGTACCATGAATTATTGGGTACCCCCCGCTCCACGTCGTCTCTCCCTAGTATCTCCCTTCAGGCTAGTTGCTCAGATCCGGGAGACCCACCACCAAAGAGAATATGTGCAAATAGTTACAGTACTTAGAGATAATTTAGATATTTTTTATAAAAAACTTTTTCTAGATATTAGATGGATCTCAGATCAAAAAAGAGTTCTTATATATACATGGATATAAAGTCCCAGCAGGGAATGGCTTATCTGCCGAGACCATCCAGTGACTGATACTCTCTTAGATATAAGTTGATGTGATGGGACCTGCAGAATATTGAGAGCAGTGTCTCACTACGGAGTGAATGCCCCTACGATGGGCGGTTGATGCCACACTGTCGGTGCGACCATCAGTCATTAAGATATAAGAGATCTAATCCGGATCAGTCCCCTGATGAACCCCTAGAAAAAATATAGGGGGGAAACGCGTCGGGATAGAATACTGGATGGTCTCGGCAGATAAGTCATTCCCTGCTGGGACTCTATATCCATATGTATATATAAACTTAGTTTGGGACTAAATACTGGATGGTCTCGGCAGATAAGCCATTCCCTGCTGGGACTTTATATCCATGTATATATAAGAACTCTTTTTTGATCTGAGATCCATCTAATATCTAGAAAAAGTTTTTTATAAAAAATATCTAAATTATCTCTAAGTACTGTAACTATTTGCACATATTCTCTTTGGTGGTGGGTCTCCCGGATCTGAGCAACTAGCCTGAAGGGAGATACTAGGGAGAGACGACGTGGAGCGGGGGGTACCCAATAATTCATGGTACACCTCCGTTGGTAGGTAGGAGAAAGGGAGGGAGAGATAGGTCATCCCCTGAACCACGTATTGCTGTATCTGAATAAACTAGCGCAACTATTAAGGTTGCCCCTACCCTGAGAACAGGAAACTATTTACACTGTCCCCACCAATCGAGTCTATCACCCTATTACACTCACTATAATATATCACTGTAGTTATCTTAAATGAGCAGTGATTTTATATCTATAATTTTAATATTGATTAGAATAAAAAATTGTTTTTAGGAGTTTTTTCTCTTTGGTTTGTGCTACAATTACTCCTATCAATATATGGTAGTTTTGGTTATATACAATTTAAGAGGTTAACAGGCACAAGTGGATCGCGGATCCACCCACACCTGTGAGGCACACATGTCTGCTGTACATATCAGCAGACATGTGCGGGGATCACTGCCAGCTCATTGAAGCAGCCGACTATGATCACCCCTTCATGATTTAGGATGTTCCATTACGTCCTAAGTCGTGAAGGGGTTAAGTAGTCACTAATATTGATGGGCGAATAGTAATTATTTGGGTTATTCATAATGAATCCCAAAGTACTACTCCAGTATTTGTCACAAATAATAAACCTTTCTGCAAGTCAATCAGGAACCCAAGCATTTTTCATGAAGATTTCTCATAAAAATGCTCAGATTCCCCTTTGACTTGCATTAGGTCTGTTATACATGACGAATAGCGCAACAGTATTTTGGGATTTGTTACAAATGATCGAACACGAATAGTTACTATTCGCCCATCACTAGTCACTAATATAGTTAATTATACTCACAGATTGCAAAGTAATTTAGAAGTGTTGTCCATAACCATAGTAAAAAGTTCTGCAAGTATATAATTACTTTGAATTTAAAAAATACTCATCATTCACAATGTCTCTGCTTTCAGACAACAGTTAGATCTATTCAAACACTTTACCTGATACTTTTCTGATGTCTGTAATCAACGCAGGATGACTCAGGTGTCGACTAACAGATTGGTAGTTCACAGGCAGGCTAGCAAGAGTTAATCTGTGCTGTTCTGCTTCTGAGTCTCCTTTGATCACATGTTGTGGGGGAGCCAATCACATCTGCTCCACTCCTATATTTGCTGGCTAGATCCTTTCTTCTATGCCAGCTATAGTTTCTCTAAACTGGTCGGGTGAGGTGTTGTGATCTAGACTAACTGGTTGTTGCTGTGCATGGTTGTGAATTTAACCCTTGCTGTCTTTTTGTTGATACCTTCCTGCTTTTGCTTTTTTCCTGAGTCTTTCATTGTTCCAATGAGTTTACAGTGTGTCAGAGTTTAGGTTTTCCCCTGTCTGTCTTTATCTATGTTTCCATATCACCACTCCTGCCCCTTCCTTCCCTGGGGAAGCTGGGAATCATATTAGTTCTCGTCAGGAGCATAGCCAGGCATCTCCATCATTAGGGGTAACCCTGAGATTAGGGCTAGCCTATACGTGAGGGCTATTAGGGCTAGCCTATATGTGCCTTAACGTGAGGCAAATTATAGGAGCTTTCCTAGAGTCACATCGGGACAGTGCTCTAATTCTCTCATCCGAGAAAATCGGATCACAATAAGCTGACCCTCGGATCAAACTCTGATCATAGTTTGATCAGAGTGTCATTTACATTATCTTTCCAATGAAACTCTATGGTCATATGACCGTAACCTAACACACATTAAATCATTTTTCCATGCCAGAGGTGTCTATAGCCTGTAGGAAAATGGCTTTATTTATAGGATTTCTGAATATACACATGTACATTTACAATTTTACAGAGTTGCAGAGTTTGTAAACCTAAAGTAAACAGAAAATTAATGTCATGGCTTCAGTCCCAGGAATACACAGCAAAGTGTCAGGACAAGGATTATACCGCCGCTTGTACACTAGAATAATAGCATATAAATAATCTATTATGTATTCAGTACATTGTGTGATTCAGGAGCACAGAGGGATGCATTAAAGTTTTATTCCAGAAGACAACTCCCGACACCTGAGGGTAACTTTTTGCATAGTGATATTTTATTTACACGACAGCTGTGTATGTAGCTCTTCTGTCGGATAGACAAGATATTTACATAATGTAATATTGTACAATGGCTGTAAGGAATACCCAGTAATAAAATCATAAAGATGGGGACTCGGACCCTACAGACGTTTCATCCGGTGGAATAAAGTCACGTCATCCTGATGTCTTCACTCTGCCGGGGCGGTTGGTGAAGATGCCGCCAGTTATGTGTTTATTAAGCATCCAGCAGAAGTATCTCGCGGCTTTGTGTAATATTACGGCTTTTCAATAGAAATATGACCATATCAAAACAGGAAGTTTATCAATGGGAGGAAGTCAGTTGTAAAGAGGAGAAGCAGATAAGATGTGTACTCACACTGCTTGTCCCTTCACTTATACTGTAAATTAACAGCTTACGAACTGGAAGGTTTTGAAACTTTCGCCAACTTTTATGTTTGCCCTTTAAATAATTCTGCAAAATGCGGAGTTCAAATGACCAAGTGCATCCTGCTTCTTCAGTGTCTGTGTAGGAGGTGGTCGAGCCCTGCAATGTAAAGTGTAAGCTTATGTACTGCAATGTGTTATGCTTATTTCTAAATGTGTATGTTGATATGTTACGTTGCTAGCTGGGTGCAGGTTCCAGATACAGTAGAAAGGGACTGTTACCAAAGGCGCAACCAGGTGGTTGGGCTGAGATAGTGGCAGAATGGAAGAGATAGGGTTAAAGGGGTAGTGACAGATGTGGGAAAGAGGTGGTTGGGAAATCTCGAGAGGAGCCAGTCTAGAATAGAGTTCGGGCTCAGTGCTAGGATCATTCAAGGAAATCTTAGGTCATTTCGAGAGGTCCGGAGCCTACGGCTCACTCCATTGGACTTACATCCGGTTACAGAGCTGCCAAGGCCCAGAATCGGACGAAGGTGAACTTAGTCAGGGGGAAGGAGATACAGATCCCGAACCTTGAGGATGAAATGTGAGATAGCGGGGGGCGACAAGTCGAGAGGTTGTACCCTAGTACGCCACAATAAGAAGAAGGAAGCAAAGGAAAGTAATTTCTGTCATAACAGCATGAAGAGTAAAGTGAACTTTCTGGTTGACTAAGGTCCCTTTCACGTATCAGTTTTTTGTTTTCAGTCACAATCCGTTTTCTCGATGGATCGACGCATCCGTCGCAGATTGTGGCTAAACTGATGCGACAGATCTGTTTTTCGACGGATCTGACTAGCTGTGGGTCTAAATAATAATTAGAGCATGCTCAGTTTAAAAAAACCGTAATCCTTGGCCGGATTCCGTCATTTGACGGAGGACGATGGATCCTGCACTCAATGGCTTCAATTCTACCAAACGATGGATGGCAACGGATCCGTCGCTGTCCGTTGTTTCGACGTAGACAAAAACATTACTTTGGCCGTCGTCTCCGTCCGACGGACAAAGAATTTTCGAGGGATCCATCAAACAACGGATCAAACAGGAGGCCATCCGTCGCAATCCATCAGTAATACAAGTCGATGAGAAAAAACGGATCCAGCGGCATCAGTCTCCGGATCCGTTTTTTTTCAAAATTCAACGGATTGTGGCAGACGGCAAAAAACTGATGTGTGAAAGGGGCCTAAGTGAGCTCTGGTGTTGTGTGCATTATTGACTACTACGAGGACCGTCATCGGAGTGGCAGACACCGGCCTGAAGAAAGCAGAAAATATCTTGCCCCCCATCCTATGTCCCATGAGCACCCAGAGTTTCCTTAGCAAAGGAGTGTAGGGCTGCACAGAGCTTGATAGAGTTATCATCCATATTTATATGTTGGATTTCCATGCACTTGTTCTATGCAGGCTTTTTGCTGACAGAGAACATACCCATTATATTCCATCTGTATTTTCGCATGGCCTTATATTTATTTATTTTTTATTATTTTTTTATTTATTTGGTTGGTTATTTTTGTTTGTTTTTTTACACTGGGAAAAAAGGGACATGTCTAGTTTTATCCTAATTGGATTTGCAGAATAACCACCTTTACTTTAGTGAATGAGTTTGCAAAAAATTACGGACAGCACATGGATACCGTTCATGCTACATCCATGTGCTGTCTATTTATTACTGACTAATTTAAGGAGAAGCCTTGTAAACCCCCATCAGTTTTTTATTTTCATATGCAAAAAAAATGTATCATACACACAGAGTAAAAACATATGCCTTGGCCCAAAATTTTCTAAAAATTAGATCCAGCGCAAAGACTGATGTAGAACTGACCATATAACGGTTTTGTGATTAGCCGGAATGTGGCCAATCAATCATCTGTCGAAAAACACTGCCAGACTGAACTGTCAAATCAGGATGATGGTTTACAAAAAAAAAAAAAATAATAAAATAAAGATGGGCTATTATTACAAAATGAGAAATGATTAGTCAAATTTGGGCAAACATGTTGTACGCTAATATTGTTATCCAAAAACAGCCATAAAAAATTAATCCCGACTGACTGCGGTTAATCGTCCCATTTTCTCTTTAAATAGATGACCATGTTCTAAAATCCCATACGCCAATCATCTTTTCCGCTTTTGAACTGACTCTAACTTCTGAATATCCTTTTTAAAATTTGGAGCCCAAAACTGGATCCCATATTCTAGATGTGGCCTTACAAGTGATTTATAGAGGGATAACAATACGTTGGGATCATAGAATCTAATCTCTCTTTTTATACACCCTAAAATCTTGTTGGCTTTGCAGCTGCTGCTTGACAT
The DNA here is from genome assembly GCF_048569485.1 of Anomaloglossus baeobatrachus. NCBI lineage: Eukaryota > Metazoa > Chordata > Amphibia > Anura > Aromobatidae > Anomaloglossus > Anomaloglossus baeobatrachus. The sequence goes on along the minus strand of NC_134359.1, from coordinate 239,267,930 downwards.
TGAGTGCTGCTGCTCAGCTTACTTGTAAGGGTACTGTTTCACTTACGATTTTGATGTGCGAGTGTAATTTGATAAAACATCGGATTGCACTCGCACCACTGCAATACTATGGGGCAGTGTCTATCTGCGATTGATTTCTCATGCCACAGCAGCGTGCAGAATGAATCACAGCATGCTGCGTTTGGCAGCGAGTCTCGGCTCACGCATCCCCATACAAGTCTATGGGAGAGTGTGAAACATCGCACTGCACTCGCATATTATGTGACTGCAGTGCGATATACGCAGAGATAAGACAGTAGAGGAGAGGGGGAGAAAGTGCTCCCTCCCTCTTCTCCGCAGCTGTGATACGATCACAAGATCGCTTCACAGTCGCATGACCCTCGGCTGAGAGAGGGTAATTAGCATTACGTTTCCGATGCTCTCGCATCAGAAGCTATACGCAAGTGGAACAGTACCCTAACCAGAATACCCAAGTCCTTTTCCTTTTCTGTAGTCCTGAGTTTACTTCCATTTAATGTATTTGCAGCTATAGGATTACTCCGTCCTAGGTTTATTACTGTACATTTAGCAACATTAAATCTCATTTGCCAAGTATCTGCCCATTCTGAGATCTTATCGAGATTGTTTTGTAATATTGTACTATGAAGATCCATTTTTAATATCCTACATAGTTTGGTGTCTTTATTACTGTAATGAAATCGTCATGCATACCAGTAATATAGTGACTGGGGACATTCAGGGACCCGACAGGTTCCTTTTAGCTGTAGAGGCTACTTTGTACCCTATTAGCAATGAGTACTTCTTAGATTATAATAAGCAGTTAAACAATTCTCTGTTCACTATATAATGCATACAGCTGCTCTCATAGCAATCAAGATAATCTGCATATTTTGAGATTACGCTGCTTGCACTTTTGAGCACAGGTTAATTTTATTTTCTTAGAAGCACTCAATGTACTAGTTGATGAAAACACGACACTAAAGTCTTGCACTTCACATCTATTTGAACTAATTATATGCAGTCTAGCAGCCAGCTAACATCTTCATGGATCACTGAAATACTGGAAGCATCAATTATGGAACTATTTGTTTTCCAACAGCATGGCGCCATGATTTCACCTTTTATTAGCTCTTTACCACGCCGTTAACTACTAAACCATTCAACTTCAGAATTCAAGAGGGGCTGGAGCACTGGGTGAAACATAAAGGAAAAAAAAGCTTTCGGCCGTTAACAAGGTTATAATACGACTGCATAAAATCATTGAAAAAGATGTGAAAAAAGGCTATTTCTTTTATTGACAGTTTGAGTCATGTGGCGCTTTTATTTATTAGCTATGAGAAAAACAAGAGACCTCATAACCAATACGATGCTATATGACCATTAGAGACCATCTCAAGTGAGGGGCTCTGTGGTGAGCACCTACTCGTTGGAATACATAAACAAACAGGAGGAACCGAGTATATAGGGTGCTAAATTATAACAAAGTTTATTAAAGTGCATGGTTAAAATGACACACAAACAATCAGGGCCATGATAAAAATGGTTTAAGACCACATAAAGGGGTAAATGTTCTGTGGGGCTCAAAGTGCCTTGGGAAAACACTGATTATGGGATTGCAAGGGCATAGACCACCCATGAAATAATAAATGACACATTCAGTATAGAAAAATCATTGCTCATTTAAACATCATGGAGTAAATATTGTCATTATTAAAGTGCATGTGCTGAATTATAGCAATGATAAATATCAAAGATAATAGTGATAAGGCAGTTACCCTAATGAAGAAGTGTTGTCAAAGTCAGAGAGAGCTCCCAAGGGGATAATGCCACCCAGTCAACCCTAAAGCCATCCTTCAACGTACGTTTCGCTTGATAATATAATCACAGTGGCTCCAGCTTCATCAGGATTGGCCAGAATTGAAGAAATCAAGTTTAAACACTGAAGATGTGATCTCCCTGGTGAAAGTGAAAACTTCACCTTAGAAGCGTAACTAACAATTTAACATATTTTCTGTTAGAAAAGCTGTGGGGATCTTGCTAGTAGAGAATAAGAAAAAAAAAGATATCAGGAAGTCGTATGGACATCACATGACGAATGTTAAAAATTGCACCACTTCCAAATTTTCAGTTTTTCTCATTTTTCTCTTTATAGGTATATTTTTGAGTAAAATGTAAATTGTTCTTATATTCTATAAACTACTAACAACGTCTCCGAATTTCCAAGCAATAAATGTTGTATTTATTTTCTAAAAATGAGAAATGGTCAAAATAACAAAAAATGCAGTGCTTTGAGACCTAAAATAATGCAAAAAAACAAGTTCATAATCATTTAGAAACAACAATACTAATGTTGTAACTCAGGAAGAGTTCAGAAATTAATATTTTGTGGAATAACCATGAATTTTAATCCCAGCTTTCATGCTTCTTGGCATGCTTTCCACCAGCATTTCACACTGCTTTTGGGTGACCTTATGCCACTCCTGGTGCAAAAATTTAAGCAGTTCTTTGTTTGATGGCTTGTGACTATCCATCTTCCTCTTGATTACATTCCAGAGGTTTTCAATGAGGTTCAGGTCTGGAGATAGGGCTGGCCATGACAGGGTTTTGATGTGGTGGTCCTTCATCCGCACATTAATTGACCTTGTTTTCTTTGCATTATTTGAGGTGTCTGAAAGCAATGCATTTTTTTGTTATTTTGATCACTCATTTTTAGAAAATAAATACAACATTTTTTGCTTGGAAATTCAGAGAATGTTGTCAGTAACCTATAGAATAAAAGAACAATTTACATTTTACTCAAAAACATACATATAAAGAGAAAAATATCAGAAAAACTGAAAATTTGGAAGTGATCTCTTAATTTTTGCCAGAGCTGTATATATATATATATATATATATATATATATATATATATACAGCTTTTTTTTATATATATATATATATATATATATATATATATATATATATATATATATATATATATATATATTTAAAAGTTATAGCTCTTGGGAGGAAAAGTAAAAATAAATGTAAAGAAAAGAGGGGCCCACTGGAACTTCGTCACAGAAGGGTTAGCTTTAGTATGGAGCTGATCCTGCCCCCGAGGTATTAAGATTGTTTTGCCAATGTAACCAAAGGATCAATAGTATCTTAATAGTATTACAGAGTTATACAAAGCACTAGAGGGGCTATGGGACTCTGAATGCCCAGACCCATTCAATCAGCAAAACGTCACTGAAGCCTATCAGGCAGCAGCGTATAGTGTTCACATAAAATCAGTGAGACATATATAATTAGTCAGCTGACAGCGGCCGTGGCGTCTTTTTTCTCCTCCTTTTAGTGTGAAATTATACAAGCAGTTAATTAGCAGGAATGAAAACAATTAGTTTGGATGACAAGTTGCACACATTTTACGAACTTCTGAGAAGCCGACACGTTTCACCTGACCCATAAAACCTGCCCTAGGAAATAAGAGTCGCTCGGCGCAACTGACGGCCAGAGAATCAGTTCACAGACTCTTTCTAGTAGCCTTGGGCAAGGCGAAGACAAAGCCACTCAGGAAATATTAGCTGCTCACACCAACACTGGTGGCTATTTCGCCTCTGGCTGCCCTGACCTCGCTCTAAACTCTAAAGATGGCCGTATAGTATTCACAGTTGCTGGCTGAATGCTTTTTTTGCTGTTAATTCTCCCAATACATATACAAGCTCGGATGAGCTAAAAAGAGAGTAAACCGCAGACTACTCCCGCCGAACCAGCTGATATCGGCTGCAAATCTAATGTGCATGCGGACCTCCCGACTATGCCCTACAATATCTGTTCAATTTTAACTCCAGCCTTTTTATTGTTCAGGGAACAAGCTACTGCCGGAACGTTTTGGCAGAGGCTTTCTCCACTGTCCCCTTTAAAAACAAAAAGTTTATATAAATGGGACAGTCAGGAGAGTTGTCGGCTTAAAGGGGTATTACCATCTCCAAGATCCTATCCCACTATGTAGTAGGTGTAATAATAATAATATTAGCAAATACCTCCAATTAGAAATCTACTATACTGTAGGTCTTCCAATTTACTATGTTGCTTACCTCATGTGCAAGGCATTGCTGGACCTTAGATATCTATGATTACGACCACGCATATGGTGACAGTTAGTTACAAGTGGTTGTAACCATGGATACCTAAGACCCTGCAATGAGTAAAGTCACATAGTGAATCATAAGAACTATACTACGTTTCTAATTGGAGGTATTTGCTAATATTATTATTACACCTACTACATATTGGGAGAGGATCTTGGAGATGGGAAAGCCCCTTTGAGAATCGCTTGATTGACAGCTATGTAATATGTATGGGGATAGTAAAAGGTTATTCCCATTTTGAATTTCCTATACCAATATGTAGTAGGTGTAATAATAATAATAATAATCTTACTAAATACCTCCAATTAGAAACATAGTATAGTTCTCCTGATATACTGTATTTATGCACAGTATATATACAGTATATGAGATCTTCTCTGATTGCATTCGAGTAATCGGAGCACAGTAGATGACACTCGGCTCACGCTTGAAGAAGATGACACTCGTATCACGCTCGCAGTAGATGACACTCGGATCACGCTCGCAGTAGATGACACTCGGATCACGCTCGCAGAAGATGACACTCGTATCACGCTCGCAGAAGATGACACTCGTATCACGCTCGCAGTAGATGACACTCGTATCACGCTCGCAAAAGATGACACTCGTATCACGCTCACAGTAGATGACACTCGGATCACGCTCGCAGAAGATGACACTCGTATCACGCTCGCAGAAGATGACACTCGTATCACGCTCGCAGAAGATGACACTCGTATCACGCTCGCAGAAGATGACACTCGTATCACGCTCGCAGTAGATGACACTCGTATCACGCTCGCAGAAGATGACACTCGTATCACGCTCGCAGAAGATGACACTCGTATCACGCTCGCAGAAGATGACACTCGTATCACGCTCGCAGAAGATGACACTCGTATCACGCTCGCAGAAGATGACACTCGTATCACGCTCGCAGAAGATGACACTCGTATCACGCTCGCAGAAGATGACACTCGTATCACGCTCGCAGTAGATGACACTCGGATCACGCTCGCAGAAGATGACACTCGTATCACGCTCGCAGAAGATGACACTCGTATCACGCTCGCAGAAGATGACACTCGTATCACGCTCGCAGAAGATGACACTCGTATCACGCTCGCAGTAGATGACACTCGGATCACGCTCGCAGAAGATGACACTCGTATCACGCTCGCAGTAGATGACACTCGGATCACACTCGCAGAAGATGACACTCGTATCACGCTCGCAGTAGATGACACTCGGATCACGCTCGCAGAAGATGACACTCGTATCACGCTCGCAGTAGATGACACTCGGATCACGCTCGCAGAAGATGACACTCGTATCACGCTCGCAGTAGATGACACTCGGATCACACTCGCAGAAGATGACACTCGTATCACGCTCGCAGTAGATGACACTCGGATCACGCTCGCAGAAGATGACACTCGTATCACGCTTGCAGTAGATGACACTCGGATCACGCTTGCAGTAGATGACACTCGGATCACGCTTGCAGTAGATGACACTCGGATCACACTCACAGCAGATGACACTCAGATTACACTCGCAGCAGATGACACTCAGATCACACTCGCAGCAGATGACACTCGGATCACACTCACAGCAGATGACACTCAGATCACACTCGCAGCAGATGACACTCGGATCACACTCACTGCAGATGACATGTGGATCACACTTGCAGCAGATGACACGCAGCTTACACTCCAGCAGATAACACCAGATAACACGCGTATCACACTCGCAGCAGAGTGTGATCCGACTGTCATTAGCATACTCGTCCATTTCTCTTGCATCGGACGTTATACGCTCATCTGACCTCGGCCTTACTATGCCACATGGAGGAGCTGAAACTTTCCACAATGGAGTGTTCACATGACATAAGTCTGAAGTTAGACAGTGCGTATGACAGTTATATTTTGTCTTGCTTTGAAGCGTCTAAAACAAAAATATAAAGAAAATATGCAAATAATTTTGATTTAAAACATTCTCCTGCTTCTTTAGGACTGTATAGATTATTTACATGTACAACCACAGTGACACAGATGTGATTTTTCACACAGGAAAGTTTCAGAGCTAATTAAATCTCAAAGAGCTAAGTAACCACAATGTTGTCAGAGCCCTCAGGGCATTTCCTCTGATCATCCTTGTACCTAGGTGGCTTGTACAAACTTTTCACCCTGTACAGGCCTTAAAAAAATATATACCACCTTGTGACTCACCTTTCACAGACTTTAATAACCTGTGGAACATGTACCAATGCATGACCAGAAAGATTTTCAGTTCACGAGGTTAGTAAAACATGGTGACAACCCTAGAGAGAACTCTGTCTGTGTATTGCACTCTTTTCCCCAAAATAGGTGTATAATCTAGTAACTAGTGATGAGCGGGCACTGCCATGCTTGGGTGTTCGGTACTCATAACTAGTGATGAGTGAGCACTACCAGCTCGGGTGCTTGGTACTTGTAACTAGTGATGAGTGGGCACTACCATGCTCGGGTGCTCAGTACTCGTAACTAGTGATGAGTGAGCACTACCATGCTCGGGTGCTCAGTACTTGTAACTAGTGATGAACGGGCACTACCATGCTCAGGTGCTCTGTACTCATACTAGTGATGGGTGGGCACTACCATGCTCGGGTGTTCGGTATTCGTAACTAGTGATCGAGCACTACCATGTTCAGGTGCTCGGTACTCGTGACTAGTGAGGAGGAGCGAGCACCACCATGCTCGGGTGCTCTGTACTCGTAACTAGTGATGAGCAAGCGCTACCATGCTCGAGTGCTCATAACTAGTGATGAGTGAGCACTACCATGCTCGGGTGCTCGGTACTTGTAACTAGTGATGAGTGAGCACTACCATGCTCGGTTGCTCTGTACTCGTAACTAGTGATGAGCAAGCGCTACCATGCTCGAGTGCTCATAACTAGTGATGAGTGAGCACTACCATGCTCGGGTGCTCGGTACTGGTAACTAGTGATGAGTGAGCACTACCATGCTCTGGTGCTCTGTATTCGTAACTAGTGATGAGTGGGCACTACCATGCTCGGGTGCTCGGTACTGGTAACTAGTGATGAGTGAGCACTACCATGCTCTGGTGCTCTGTATTCGTAACTAGTGATGAGCGGGCACTACCATGCTCAGGTGCTCGGTTCATGAAGATTCTTTTTCCTTACAATATATATATACTGTATTGCTATTTTCCTGTTAATTCTGTTTTATATATATTTTATATATATATATATATATATATATATATATATATATATATATATATATATATATATAATATGACATTTTATATATAATATTTAATTACACGCCAACCTACTACTAATACAAATAGCAATTATACAGAACATCCATAGTTAAAAGGAAAAAAATGTATGTTCTGTATACCCGGTAATTATATTAGTAGACAAGTGAAGTGTAATAGAATACAGTATATACTGTTTGAAGCATCTGGCAAAAATGAGCTAACACTCCGCCTGCTTCCCCCATTGACAGCTTGTAAAAGGACCTTATTCACAGCAGTGACATAATAGAAGTTCTGGCATTGTAACTTTAAGTGTGTCATTTCCCCGATGATCAACATTTAACATTTTTCTTGGAAGCGCAGTGTCCCTGTGAAGTTACACATGCTTACTCCGCCAAGTTGTGCATTTCATATGAAGCCAGGGCAATCTTTGCCAGCCAGGGATATCTGCACCGATATGGATACAGGAGACTGATATATACTAGCGGGATTAATGTTTGAGTGAGCAGCAAGGCTTAAGTCCATAGGGAAGTAACAGAAAAAAACCCCATAAATTGGAAAAATTAGGTTACTGTAAATAGCATTACCGACGAACAAAAATAAATAAAATAAAAAAAATAATAAAAACCCCTAATATTGTAATGAGTTCATCTGGGAAACCAGGGTGGAAACAGCATTGTGCCATCGAATGTAAAATCGCAACGTGTAAAGACTGAGCGAAATTGATGACGAATGTATAAAGTAATAGATTTTCTACTTAGGAGACTAGGAAAGTTAAAGGGATGTGTCGTCCCATCACGACATTACGGCATTTCTATATCATAAAAGAGGATCCCTTTAAAGTCTCCATATTTAATATATAACACTGAGTACATGTATGTATGTGTGTGTGTGTGTGTGTGTGTGTGTGTGTGTGTGTGTACGTGTATGTATGTATGTATGTCCGCTAAAAGAATCTGCACTGTCACATTTACAATCATGACATTTTGCACAGACACCCCATGTGACTCAGGGAACATCAGAGACTATGTTCTGAGGGGAAAATGTAACCTTTCACTTTACAGGTATTCGACAAAAAACCATTAAAGTCAAAGGAGCTGGGAGCCCATCTGTTATTAGAGACTCATATTATGGACAGAAAAAGAGACACAGAGAGAGTCTCACATCCACAGAAAGAGACACATACACACATAAAGAGACACACACAGATAAAAAGAGACACATAGAGACACATACATAGAAAGAGAAACATATACAGAAAGAAACACACACAGAGAGAGACAGACACTGAAAGACACACACAGACAGAGACAAACACAGAAATACACAGAAAGAAATACACAGAGACACACACAGAAAGAGACACACACAAACAGAAAGAGACACACACAGAAAGAGACACACACAAACAGAAAGAGACACACAGAAAAAAACACACACAGAAAGACACACACAGAAAGACACACACACAGAAAGAGACAGAGAAACTGTCTGGATGTTTCAGGTAATATATTGACTGTTTTGACAGTTACCCTGGATATTTATCAGGTGGCCTATAGAAACCAATCCGAGCTCTACTTCTATTTTGTTTGAGGTCAAAGAGCTCTGATTGGTTGCTATAGGCAATGAAGGACATTGTTAGTATAGGACAGCTTATGTGTGAGTTAATATGATTTCGGTGGTGACAGTTAGTTTGTGACTTTTATGTGCAAAATAATTTTTTGCTAACGCATTTTATTTTGTTATATTTAAGAATAGTTAGTTACTATCCTGGGCAACGCCAGGTAATACAGCTACCACTAAAATAAAGTCAACTGAACCATGGATCACGGATAGGCCGGACACTTGTGCGTCTTCTCTTTTGGGAGCGCACCCCTCCACAGTCAGCTGACTTCCTGATTGTTCGGAGACCGCACTCCTGAATTCTTGAAAGCTTAAACCAACTATATTGTTATGTCACTGGCCTGAATTGTGTGCTCCGCATACAGCAACATTGTTTGTACAGCATCTAAGGAGCACAGAAACACTGAAGCTGGCCGGTATTACTAACCAGCAGCGTGCTCCATCAATCCCGACCAGCTTCAGACCAGCACTTACAAGTTTGTAAGAAAGATGCTTGTAAGCACTGTAGACGTTCGACTGCTAATGTAGGCAAGGAGCTGTAAACAGAACTCAAAATTATTGTAGTTACAGTCAGGGCCAGAAATATTTGGACAGTGACACAAGTTTTGTTATTTTAGCTGTTTACAAAAACATGTTCAGAAATACAATTATATATATAATATGGGCTGAAAGTGCACACTCCCAGCTGCAATATGAGAGTTTTCACTTCCAAATCGGAGAAAGGGTTTAGGAATCATAGCTCTGTAATGCATAGCCTCCTCTTTTTCAAGGGACCAAAAGTAATTGGACAAGGGACTCTAAGGGCTGCAATTAACTCTGAAGGCGTCTCCCGCGTTAACCTGTAATCAATGAAGTAGTTAAAAGGTCTGGGGTTAATTACAGGTGTGTGGTTTTGCATTTGGAAGCTGTTGCTGTGACCAGACAACATGCGGTCTAAGGAACTCTCAATTGAGGTGAAGCAGAACATCCTGAGGCTGAAAAAAATGAAAAAATCCATCAGAGAGATAGCAGACATGCTTGGAGTAGCAAAATCAACAGTCGGGTACATTCTGAGAAAAAAGGAATTGACTGGTGAGCTTGGGAACTCAAAAAGGCCTGGGCGTCCACGGATGACAACAGTGGTGGATGATCGCCGCATACTTTCTTTGGTGAAGAAGAACCCGTTCACAACATCAACTGAAGTCCAGAACACTCTCAGTGAAGTAGGTGTATCTGTCTCTAAGTCAACAGTAAAGAGAAGACTCCATGAAAGTAAATACAAAGGGTTCACATCTAGATGCAAACCATTCATCAATTCCAAAAATAGACAGGCCAAAGTTAAATTTGCTGAAAAACACCTCATGAAGCCAGCTCAGTTCTGGAAAAGTATTCTATGGACAGATGAGACAAAGATCAACCTGTACCAGAATGATGGGAAGAAAAAAGTTTGGAGAAGAAAGGGAACGGCACATGATCCAAGGCACACCACATCCTCTGTAAAACATGGTGGAGGCAACGTGATGGCATGGGCATGCATGGCTTTCAATGGCACTGGGTCACTTGTGTTTATTGATGACATAACAGCAGACAAGAGTAGCCGGATGAATTCTGAAGTGTACCGGGATATACTTTCAGCCCAGATTCAGACAAATGCCGCAAAGTTGATCGGACGGCGCTTCATAGTACAGATGGACAATGACCCCAAGCATACAGCCAAAGCTACCCAGGAGTTCATGAGTGCAAAAAAGTGGAACATTCTGCAATGGCCAAGTCAATCACCAGATCTTAACCCAATTGAGCATGCATTTCACTTGCTCAAATCCAGACTTAAGACGGAAAGACCCACAAACAAGCAATACCTGAAGGCTGCAGCTGTAAAGGCCTGGCAAAGCATTAAGAAGGAGGAAACCCAGCGTTTGGTGATGTCCATGGGTTCCAGACTTAAGGCAGTGATTGCCTCCAAAGGATTCGCAACAAAATATTGAAAATAAAAATATTTTGTTTGGGTTTGGTTTATATTTGTCCAATTACTTTTGACCTCCTAAAATGTGGAGTTTTTGTAAAGAAATGTGTGCAATTCCTACAATTTCTATCAGATATTTTTGTTCAAACCTTCAAATTAAACGTTACAATCTGCACTTGAATTCTGTTGTAGAGGTTACATTTCAAATCCAATGTGGTGGCATGCAGAGCCCAACTCGCGAAAATTGTGTCACTATCCAAATATTTCTGGACCTAACTGTATTAAGAAAAGGGTCTCACATTTCAAGAAAATTGTAAACTTGCTTGTTTTTTACAAGCACTTTCCAATTGTACTAATTTTTACAGATGGATATAACTCTTTAATGTCATGTGTGGGGAACCACTCACTAGAGCTCGCTTCTCGAGGAAGCAAACATTAACACTATCACTTTAAAAGTCCAGCAGGTTTATTTAACACACATACACTTGCACTCCAGCTACATACGGTGGTAAGAGCCCTTTTCCGGTATTAAAAGGAGGACAAACCCAGCATACAGTTTGTTCCTGGTCAGGACCAGCGAATCCCCTCTCTCTGAGGGATTCCTTCCAAAGGTAACACAACACCTCCATATACTAATCATGTTCCAAACAACCAGTCTCCTCTCCATCTTAACACGAGTCTCCGGCTTTCCTCGGGAACACCCTAACAAGCTCGTGGCACTAGTTTGCCAGATAGCTATTTAGCGTTTACCAAAGCTGGGTCAGAACTAAAGACCTTTCTGCTGTAGATCAGACCGAATGCAGGAACCTTTACCAGCAACTTTCTTAGTTTTTTTTTTACTTTAGGAAATTCAATGTAACACTAAGGAACACAACAATAATGTGTGATTGATATGTACGGCTGGAATTACGTGTGTTAAGTCTACCCTAACTGAATGGAAGGGCAGATAATTCATTAAGGGAACATCAGTCTGTTCTGCTGGCAAAAGGACACTGACCATTAGTCAACAAATTTGGTTTTAAGACTTATTTTTGCTATCCCAAATAAAGCAGATGTCAGGTTTACCTTGAAGATTTCCGCTGTCATCAACAAATAGTACATCACATATTTAAAGCAATGATAAATTATTATTAGACATCAGTGTACACTCTTTACAGATCTACGATGTCTTGTAGACTCGGGCTGTTCCAATCTGCAATACTTTCCACTTGTTTAACTGATAGGTGAAGGCCCGGGGCCCTGCACGCTCTCCTGTACACAGCACAAAGCAAGAACAGCTATCCTACAAACATTAATAGTAAGGGACCGTAATACCGGGGCCTATTGTCTTCCATAAGAACTAATGGGCCATGGAATCATCAGCATTAGGAATCCCAAAAAATCCAAACATGCTATAAATGTTTCCTTGTCCATTTATAGCCAACATTTTTAATCCAAGGATGCAGAATATGACCCATCTGTTCCAGGATACCGAGTTGTTATTGCTGTCCAGCGATATAAAGCCTGAGAGGTAGAATCCCTGGAAAGGTGGACAACAAACAATGTGACCTAGTCTCCAGGTACTTACCTGCATGTAACCTTCGATGGTCACAAGATCTCCTTCTTTACTCTCCTCTCATCTCCTCTTTCCACCATTGCATCCAAGACTTCTCCCGTGCCTCCCCCATCCTCTGTAACGCTCTGCCACAACATATCAGACTCTCACCTACCTTGACAAGCTTCAAAAGAAACCTGAAGAACCACCTCTTCCAAGAAGCCTACAACCTGCCGGAACCCTCAGTCCGCTTAAGCACCACACGACCATCTCTACCCTCACCTACTGTATCCTCACCCATCTCTTGTAGACTGTGAGCCCTCGCGGGCAGAGTTCTCTCTCCTCCTGTACCTGTATGTGCTTTGTTTTGTTTATGAATATTGTACTTGTCCCTGCTATGTATACCCCTTTCACATGTAAAGCGCCATGGAATGAATGGCGCTATAATAATAAAAAATAATAATAATGTGGGTGCTGTGTTGGAGACCATATTGATTGCCACATACCCATGGGGTATATATACTATTTCAATTTGTTTAACCTATAGAGGAGCCTATACAAATCTCCCGTCCGATTCTAGGAGACCATCAAATATATAAAAGTGTGAATATGAGGATGAGTGGGAAAAATTAGTTTTAGGAACTGTTAAATCATATGGCAGTATGAGGCCCGCACATTTTAAATGTCAGCCCTGTTATTTCGGACAGGCATCCCTAGTCATAATTCAAAAGAGTATTATTATTATTTTTATTTAAAGGCCTTCAGCTTGACCTCAAGCCATGGCGTCTTGATGGACGAAGAGTCTGTAGGAAGATTGATATGTGCAAGCCTAGATAGGTCCACTAGGGTCTTCTTTGCCATTATCTTGATAGCATCAAACTATTGAGTTACTGATCTTCCTCTTCACCTCTTCAAAGGGTTCCTCAGGAGGCCAGTATACAGATGTAATTAGAATGATAATAACAATAAAAGTGGCTTGGTATGGATTCTCCTTATAGGTTCACGCTACCGGAAGCCATCCATTCCTGCCTAATACATACGCCACAGCCATCTAGCGCGTTTACAACACAAGGCACTGCCTCCAGCATCAGCCATCGTGCTATAAGGAGAATCCATAGCAAGCCACTTTTATTATTATTATTCTAATTACATCTGTATACCAGCCACCTGAGGAACCCTTTACATGGGGAAACACGTTGAGGCATCAGGCATGGTCTGATACGTCAGGAGAGATGAGGAGTTCTCCTGGTCCCTTTACCTGTCCACCTGCCACTTTATTCATAATTTTATCACTGTGTCATGTTCTTAGACATTTGCACTTTCTTCAGGCAGGGATTCTAGGGACAGGCAGAGAGAATCGAAGGTGAGTGGGGGCACCATAGTGACATCTAGGGTGCCGACCCCCCCAGTCGATAATAATACTAGGTTCTCCAATTGGATGTGTTAAAAAAATGTTCCTGTGCTGAAATAATCTTATCTATGTGTCCCTGCTTTGTACTGTGTAATGGCTGTGTCTGACCATAAAGGGACATGGTCTGATCATACCACATCTCCTGGGCCGGGGAGAAGGCAAAAGAGAATATACAGACAGGAGAGCATGGAATCACAGCTGGATGGATTGATTTTGACCATTGTGATTTTTTTTGTTGTGACAGGGTATCACATATTATTCTTTCTTTGAGGTAAAACATTTTTTAAATACAAAGTTTCACCTCACAAAAATAATCACCTATGATACCGCGCTGTAATGTCTTTTGCATACTTCCCTGCCAAGGAGATGTGGTATGATCAGACCATGTTCCTGTACGGTCAGACACAGCCATTACACAGTACATAACAGAGACACATATATAAGATTATCTCAGTACAGGAACAATTTTTTTAAACACATCCAATTGTATAAATTATTATTATTCTAAGATCTATTGATTAAAATCAACTTTAAAATTAAGTTTGTTCATGGGAAAACTACTTTAATGCATTTGTATCTCCAACTTATCAATACTTCCTTTATTCTGTTGGAAACCAAACCACAACATGTTGCAAGGTTTAAGACTTTCAGTTAATTCAGATGCAAAATTGTACTTAGATAAGGCAGTTTCTCTCCGTGAATGTTATGGTGCATCTTAATGCTAATGTCTTGATGTTTTATTGATCCAAACAATACCAGAAGGCTCTCATCTACACCAATCTTTAGGTATCACCAATTTAGTACAAAAAATAAACTGGGTTCCTGAAATTTCTAATGGAAATATGCAAATAGCCTCTCCAGAAAGGCAAAAGCCTGAAATTCTAGTGTCACCTATTGGATGTCTCCTTAAGCCAACTTTTGTGCTCGAAGCTTTACCCCTTACACCCCAGTCAGAGGCCTCTTACCCATACAAATTAGATCTCTCACTATGCATTGATGAGAGTCAAACACCCCAAAACATGTGTCTGCAAATGGAGTTTCTGGTTTGGGTTCTTATCCTAAAGGTACCTTCACACATAGCGAGATCGCTAATGAGATCGTCGCTGAGTCACAGATTCTGTGACGCAACAACGACCTCACCAGCGATCTCGCTACGTTTGACACATAGCAGCGACCAGGCCCCTGCTGTGAGATCGCTGGTTGTGTCGGAATGGCCTGGACCATTTTTTGATCGTCAAGGTCCTGCTGGGCAGGATGCATCGGTGTGTTTGACGCATTACCAACGACCTCGTTGACGACTCAGAGCTCAGACACGTACCACTGAGATCGTTATACAGGTCACTACGGTCGCTGTATTGTTGCTGCGTCGTTGGGAAGATCTGACTGTTTGACATCTCACCAGCGACCACGTAGCGACTTACCAGTGATCCTCATTAGGTCGTATCGTTGTCGGGATCGCTGGAAATTTGTTAAATGTGAAGGGGGCGTTAGTCATATATCAAGGCTAATTACAGGGTCAATATTGACTTTTTAGGATTGCTACTTCCAGTAGGTAGCCCTAGAGTCCTTGTCCCCTTCTTTTCTGAAATGATATTTGCATATTTAAATTCCCAGAGGATATTACTAAAAAGTATTTGGTGATTCTGGAGTTGATTAATCATGCCTGAGGTGAACTATCACATCCTGTCTTGTTTCTAACCAAATCAACTGAAAAAGACTTTGAATTTCACAAATTTTACTGATTAGAACAGGGCAGGGCAAAGTGCAGCGCGAGGGCGACATCTGGCCCTGGGGCGGTTCCAGTCTGGACCTGGACCAAGACAGCCAAAGGGCTGAAATCAGTGGCCCGTGGGCCATACTATGTACTTTCCCGCTGCAAACTTCCTGATGTCAATACTATTTGTATCCACAGGATGCAACAGAGGTGAACACATTACAGCAGTGGCCACTGGCTTTGTCTTCCACCGATCAGCTTGAGACACAGCACAAGCAATGACATCACATCATCGCGTGTGCTGTGCAGAGCTTTAATGCACTGGAGACCTGAGCAGAGCGGCAGGGGAACAGAAGCGAGTATGTGGTGTTTTTTGTTATGCATATGGAATGTTTGCATATATGTATGAGGCTATGTGAGGGCTCATAAAGTATATAGGAGACTATGTGGGGGTTTATAAAGTATATAGGAGACTATGTGGGGGCTTACAAAGTATATAGGAGACTATGTGGGTGCTCATAAAATATATAGGATTCTATGTGGGGGTTCATGCTGAATTTAGGTTATATGGGGGCTCAAAATGTATATGGAAGGCTATGTAGAGCTCATAATGTTATAGAAAGCAATGTGGGGCTCATAATATATAAGAGGCTAGGTGGGGCTCATAATGTATATAGGAGGCTATATGTGGGGCTCATAATGTATGTAGGAGGCTATGTGGGGCTTATGTTGTATTTAAGAGATTGCGGAGGCTCACACTGTATATAGAAAGGCTACGTGGAGGCTCACGCTGCCTACAGAAAGGCTATGTGCGGGTTCACACTATATGTAGATGGGCTATGTGGGGGCTCACATTGTATATAGAGGGGCTAGTACTATAATTAAGAACCATCATTTTGTTCGAAATGCATAATGGCTAACGTGGGTGTTGCAAATCCCTTACTTGTCTTGTATTATGCTTTTAAAGAATTTGGAATACATGAACTTTTAAATATACCAACATTTCCAAGGATGTTGTTGCTGGATATCTTTCTTTCTCTGTATATAGAGAGGCTTTGTGGGGGCTCATAGTCTATGTAGGGGGTTGTGGGGGGCTCATGCTGTTTATAGGGGGCTATGTGGTGGCTCATACTGTATGTAGAGAGGTTATGTGGGGTCTCACACTCAATATAGAAGGCTATGTGGGGGCTCACAGTGACTAGAAAGAGGTAATCATGCTGAATATTAATTGATACAATTAATATAAAATAATAATTATAAATAAAATGTTAATATTAAGCAGAATTAATTTTAGCCTATTTGTTCAGAACTACACACCAGTCACAGGCTTTCATGTGGCCCCTCGGGAAAATTAATTGCCCATGCCTAGATTATAATATTGGAGGTCTCAGCAATTAGACCAGCAACCATCTACTAATTAGAGGTTAATTTACAATTTTTGGGGAAAGTGTTTAAAGTTCTCAGAATGCTAAAGTACAACAAATAATGGTTATATTGTGCTGCAGATAGGCAATTTAGGCCAAGCTCAAGGTTTATATATTATCATTAGATTTTTAGTTTTTATTAGTTGTTCTTCAAGACAGTTCTTATGCGACTTTGAATTACAGAAAAAATGCTCCCATCAAAAAATACACAAGAGTGTATATGCACTTCTATGTACAAAGTATTTTCCCATCGTACGCAAAGACTGATTACATACACAAGAAAGTAAATATATAAAGGCCTAGGTACAAATCTGCTTTAATGACTAATTGTGAAACTTGATTATATGCAAAATATAGTAAAAAGTTAAAAGTCCAGGTACCGATCTGCTTTAATGACCAATTAACACATCATACTAATAAATCTCCATTACCTAATAGTCTTTACCGCTCGTCTGTGCTTAATGCCGGTTGTTAATTCCAATAGATAAAAACAATCCTATTGTCATCATTTTACGAAATGTCTTACAGGTCTACTCTAAGATTTACAAAAATGTGCCGTCACAGAGTGCTCAACACCGAAACGTCAGAAAGAAGTACCGTAGTTGCTTTTCCTTTGAAAAAGTGATGGATTTATCTGATATTCCTGGTTGAGTACAGACCCAGGCGGCTGCTCTACAGCAGTAAAAGGCATCCACACCACACTAAATCCAAGAGCCCTGACATATGTTCAACACTGCCATGAATGAACTGACAGCCGACATCCGTGAAGGCCTGTCCTGATATAGAGGCAGGTAGCGGGTTTATGAGAATTCAGCACTAGAGGTGTCCTGGCAGCACGTACAAAAATTCATGCATAATCCAGATGACTGCTAAGACAGGGTAGAAATGAGTAGGGGTTTTATCAGCAAGGTATGCAAAAATCATCATTTTAGTTTATGTCCTCTATGTATATAAAAATATCAATACATTAGAGGTAAAGGTATGACCCTGTCGAAAAACAAAGTCAAGCTCACCCAGACCAGTGACTCGTGTGCAGTCCTGTATGGGTCCTTCATGCCACTGATCATCAGGTGTCATGGGCATTGAATACTGATGACTAGAGTTGAGCGAGTAACTAACTATTCGTATATACTCATAACAAGCACTGGCTAAAGCCTGCTTTACACGTGTCGATATGTCGTGCGATCGTATTTGCGATCGCACCCGCCCCCATCGTTTGTGTGGCACGGGCAATTTGATGCCCGTGTCGCACAATGTTGTTAACACCCGTCACACGTACACGTTACCTGCCAAGCGACCTTGCTGTGGGCAGCGAACATCCACTCCCTGAAAGGGGAGGGACGTTCGGCGTCACCGCAACGTCACACGGCGGACGGCCAATCGAAGCGGAGGGGCGGAGATGAGCGGGACGTAAACATCCGGCCCACCTCCTTCCTTCCGCATTGCCGCCGGCTGCAGGTAAGCTGCAGTTCATCGTTCCCGGAGTGTCAAACGGAGCGATGTGTGCTGCCTCGGGAACATTGAACAACCGGACATTCGATTTTTATAAAATGAGCGACGTGTCAACGAGCAACGATTAGGTGAGTATTTTTGCTCGATCACACTCGCTCGTAGCTGTCACACGCTATGATGTATCAAACGATGCTGGATGTGCGTCACTTACGACGTGACCCCGACGACATATCGTAAGATACATCATAGCGTGTAAAGCCCGCTTAACACTCGCGTGTGCATTCCGAATAGCTTGTGCAATGGGGAATACTCGCAATGAAACGAGTAACCTGAATTCCGTACTATTCGCTACTCGCACGGATAGTACAGCATTCGGGGTACTCGTTACACTGCGAGTATTCCCCATTGACTTGCATTGCACACACTATTCAGAATGAATACGCAAGTATTAGACAGTACTCGTTATGAGTATATACGAATAGTTAGGTACTCGCTCACAACTCTACTGATGATCAATTCTTCATTTTCCGAAAAAAAAAAAATAGGAAATCTATTTGTAAGGTAAATTTTTTATTGAATAGTTAAGAACCTGTTGTTGGATCACAGGATCTAAACACAAATGTATGCATTACTGTATAACACCAGATAGATTAACTAATAGCAATAAACTAAAAATATATATTCTCCATATGGGGTCCATATGCTTTATGATAAATTGTCCTCACTACTTAGATTTTGCTATTCTTGTGACTTATATGTAAGTTCATAAACATCATGTGGCTTGACAACTTGATTATTAGGCTCCACTTGGGAATTAACTAGTTAAAGGCAATCATTCAGCAGGTTTTTGCTAGATCATCTGAAAGTAGCATAATGTAGGCAAAGAGATTCTAAATCCAATGATGTATCACTTAGTTGACTGGGTGCAGGCATTCTGACAGAATCAAAGATTTTAGTTAGCAAGGTAGCAGAGCTCAGAAAGATAACCCCGCCCACACCAAGCTTTCAGTGTACATTTCTAGATAGAAACTGCTAATCACAGAGCTGGACTTCAGCTCACAAGGTCCTCAGTCCAACTAATGATACTATTGAAGCTTAAACTAACAATGCAGCTAAACAAGAACACACTTTGTGATAAGAGACACATGGCTGAAATCTCTTTGTTAACCCTTACAGCATGCTGTCTTCAGATCACATAGCAAAATCTTGCTGACAGATTTCCTTTAAAAATTTGAGACCCATTGGTTAATTGAAGAATTATAGATGGATGTTTCTATACCTAGGAGAGAGATTCAGTTTGCTGATCTAACTTTATATATGAATATCCTGTCCAAGGCTGAATAGCTTTTTGGCTTGCCCTTGGCACCAGCATGTGCATACATGCCCCCAGCCTCCCATTTTCTACGCCTCTGAGCACTTAAAAAATGGGTCTTACTCTTTATTTGGAATGGAATGCATCATTACAAAATGACCTATTGTTAAATACATTTTTTTAGATTTTTTTTTTACTTTTTCCATTTCTGTATATAAAATATACAAGTAATGCACTTTTCACTCTGGCTACTGAACCTCCTAAAAGGCTGACAATTTTTCCTCTGTAGAGGTCACTTTTCAGTATGCATCACAATGAAAGACAAAGGCTATATATAAAGATAATATAGGGACCACTTTTCACAATGGGTGATGGTCACAGCTCACCTCCTGCCCTCTCTGCACAATGACCTCTACAAAGGTAATGAGCTTGTCTAGGAAATTCAGCTATACAAGTCAATGAACATGTCCAAACTATTGTTGTCTGTGGTATATGTGACTGTAATAAAGGATATTTCTGAATGCTGTTAAAGATAACATGTCCAAACTATTGTTGTATGTGGTATATGTGACTGTAATAAAGGATATTTCTAAAGATAACCTGTTACTTGCTCAAAAATGTAGTTAAACTTGCAAAACGTCCAAAGCTCTCCTGATCCTATCTCTCTTTTTCTTTTTGCTCTGCATCGTTCCATTGCAGAGATATTCACATTTAATTCTTGAAGGACACTATGTGAAATCTCTGCTTGTAGTTCAACTACAAGCAGAGATCACCCCTCCTTACCAAATGACTCGGCAGCATCTGATCACGGTAGATCAGCTGCTGAGTTGTTATAGGAAGCATCTGAAAGAGTTAAGGGTGCTTTACACTCTGCGACATCGCTACCGATATATCGGTGGGGTCACGTCGTTAGTGACGCACATCCGGCGCCGGTAGCGACATCGTAGCGTGTGACACCAAGGAGTGATGATCAACAATCGCAAAATCGTCCAAAAACGGTGATCGTTGACACGTCACTCCTTTCCTTAATATCGTTGCTGCTACAGGTACGAGGTTGTTCGTCGTTCCTGCGGCAGCACACATCGCTATGTGTGACACCGCAGGAACGAGGAACATCTCCTTACCTGCGTCCACCGGCAATGAGGAAGGAAGGAGGTGGGCGGGATGTTACGTCCCGCTCATCTCCGCCCCTCCGCTTCGATTGGATGGCCTCTTAGTGACGTCGTGGTGACGTCGCTGTGACGCCGAACGCACCTCCCCCTTGAGGAAGGGTTTGTTCGGCAGTCACAGCGACGTCGCTTCACCGGTATGTGCGTGTGACGCTGCCGTAGCGATAATGTTTGCTACGGCAGCGATCACCAAATGTCGCACGAGCGACGGAGGCGGGTGCTATCGCGCTCGACATCGCTAGCAATTGCTAGCGATGTCGCAGCGTGTAAAGCACCCTTTAGGGATAAAAGTCCATGTCCACAGAGAAAATTCTCAGTAAACGCTCAGTTGTTCTGCAAGCAGAGATTTCACATATTGCTCTCCATATGCAACAAATGTGAATATCTCTGCAATGGAGGGTCGTAGAGCAAAACGGAAAAAAGAGGCAGAATCAGGGGAGCTCAGAGATTTTTACATGACATTTAACTAATTGATTATGGAGAAAACGACAGATCTCCTTTAACAGCAGTTCTGGCAAGATGCTGATAATCATGTGAAGAAAACAGAATAAAAAATATACAATCAAAAAAAGTAAAGATGATCCAATCTTTTAAGCAAATCTTACATACCTTATTAAAATAGCGTCACAATTAATTTAATATACATCACTGTTAGGTTTCCCTTAACCGTAAGCGGATCAGTGAGTACTTTTAAAGGCGCAGTATAAAGAGGATTGTTTCTGTAAGCTTTTTATATATTATCTAACCGTACAACATCTAATTCGCCATTTCTTTTCAAGCAAGCTTGGTTATCTTTGCTTCAATCCAAACACTCCAGGCTGTGTTTAATCCCATCCTTCTGCAGCCGTATGATGTGAGAACCTATACTGTCTCAGCCGCCTCTCCATGTCGCGCTAGCTGATTGATGCCATGCTAAGCTGTTTCCTGACCCTGATCTAGCTTTGTATTAGACAGTCACTGCTATAAGTCACGAGCAGTAGCGATGGATCTGGCTTCTCCTCCAACAAAAGCTGCTAGTTGGTCTTGTTCATAGCCCATTAAGATGCTTTTTTTCCAAGCGGAGCACATGTGGACGGAATACTAATAGGATCCGAAACACGAGAAAGGTGACTGCTTTCTGTCATTGCACTTAATAGTGCAGAACTGCGACAATTCACTTCTGACAATGTTGTTCTGGGCGCCGTGAATGAGTCAATATTTGTTATTGTTCTTTGAAAGGATGATAGGGGGATGCCATGACACTCGCACAAAGCACCTCCAAATTCCTCACTCGTGTGCTGTGACATAGCTGATACAAATACAAAACATGAGAACGCTCCATTCGCCATGATCACACAATGGACGCTTCGCACCAGCAACATATATACAGTATTGGGACTGTCGCCCTGAGCAGAAGACGCCATAAGTAGAGGGGTTCGGAATGAAGCTTTGCACCTGCTTTTGTTAACTATCAACGTAAATGTCCAATAAAATGGTATTTCAAGATATTTTATTTTTCATAACTGTAAGGGTGCGTGCCCACGATCAGAAATACAGTGGAACCTTGGTTTACGAGTAATTGGTGTGCGAGTATTTCGCTATACGAGCAAAGCTTGCTGTAAATTTGTAACTCTGTTTGCGAGCAATGCTCTGCTGTACGAGCATATATTCACCACACACACTTCCGGTTCCGTACTTTCACCGTGCTCTTACCCACTCTTGCAGTCCACACAAACACACACAAACATGCACAAACACACACAAACACGCACGTATTATGATCACCTTACCTTCTGTTCCATTGCCGGCCTCGTGGTTCTTGTAGTTCGCCGGTACAGGATGTGTATCGGGTAACCATTGCGACGATGGAGGAACTTCCACTGTCAGACGCTTCTCAAAGGTGGAAGCTCCGGCATCGGTCGCGATGGTTACCCGATACACATCCTGTACCTGCGGACTACAAGAACCAGGAGGCCGGCGATGGAACAGAAGGTAAGGTGAGCATAATATGTGTGTGTGCGTGCGAGCGTGTTTGTGTGTGTTTGTGTGTGTTTGTGCGTGTGTGGAATGGCACAATAGGGGACCAGGATGGGACATTAAACAAGTTGTGGAACGAATTGTCTGAGCTTGCATTATTTCCTATGGGAAATTTTGCTTTGCTAGACGAGTAACTTGGTTTACAAGCACACTCCCAAAACGGATTGGTCTCGTAAACCAAGGTTCCACTGTAACAGAGTTTTGGATGCAGCGTGTTTCCGCTGCGTTGTACAGTACAAGCACAGTGGATGGGACTTAAAGAAATCCCACGACCACTGTCTATGTCAGCTACAACAGCAAATGAGATTTTAGGGTGTATAAAAAAAAGTCACTTGTAGGCCACATATAGGATATAGAAACCAATTTTGGGCTCCACATATTAAAAAGGACATTCAGAAGTTAGAGTCAATTCAAAGGCGGAAGAGATGAGTGTCGTTTGGGATTTTATAACATGAAGAGAAAATGTGATGATTAACCGCAGACTATACTTTGCAATCAATCGGGATGATTTTTTTTATGGCTGTTTTTGGATAACAATATTAGCGTACAACATGTTTGCCCAAATTTGGCTAATCATTTCTCATTTTGCAAGTCAGTTCAAAGGCGGCAACTAGACTACTATAAGAAATGGAGGCCTCCCATATAATGAGAGGTTTGAAAAGTTTGATTTGTTTAGCTTAAAAAAAAGACATCTCAGAAGAGATCTGATTTATATGTATAAATACATGTGTGGTCAATATAAAGGACTGGCACATGACTTATTCCTTCCAAAGTCAATACTAAGGACCAGGGGGCATTCACTGCAAGTGGAAGAAAGGCAGTTCCAACAGCTAAATAGGAAAGGGTTCTTTACAGTTAGAGCAGTCAGACTGTGGAATGCCCTACCAATGGAAGTAGTAATAGCAAACACTATAACAGCTTTTAACACTAGAACTACTGGACTCGTGACACCTATATAGAAATGCATGGTGCAAAGTAGTCAAAATGACTACCTCAGTAGTTCTAGTGTTAAAAAGGGGCTGGATGATTTCCTCAGTACACACAACATTGTCAGTTATAAATGATTTAATGACAAAATATATAATTGGTGGAGGAAGGTTGAACTAGATGGACCAAGGTCTTTTTTCAACCTATGTAACTATCTAACTGTGCTTCTTTTCTCCGCAGCATAAACTGACATATGGCT
Source organism: Anomaloglossus baeobatrachus (assembly GCF_048569485.1). NCBI lineage: Eukaryota > Metazoa > Chordata > Amphibia > Anura > Aromobatidae > Anomaloglossus > Anomaloglossus baeobatrachus. The sequence continues at coordinate 239,243,766 of NC_134359.1, read as the reverse complement.
CAGCTATCTGAGCCGCAGCAGGTCAATTCATGCTGCGGACACATGAGTGTTCTCCGCAGGGAGAATACAGACAAAGTCCGCAGTGCCGCACACCCTGATCGTGGGCACAGGCCGCTGTGGTCTTTTGCAGAGAGCACTCGCGGCCCCGCAGGAGAGGACAAGCTGCATCCAGGACATGGCTTGTCCTGATGAAGTTCACCCACAAAAAAGAATTGTGTTTCAGGTGTGCATTAAAACACATACCCAGGAGTGTCTCTAATTAACTCAGATGTTGCCAATAAACCTATCAGAGGCTTCCAAAGACATGACATTATCATATGGGTTGTCTAATATTGTTTAAAGGCACAGTACTCTTAAGGCCCCGTTACACGCAACGACGTATCTAACGATATATCGCCTGGGTCATGGATTCCGTGACACACATCCGGCATCGTTAGCAACGTCGTTGCGTATGACAACAACGAACGTCCGTTAACGATCAAAAATACTCACCTTATCATTGATCGTTGACACGTCGTTCATTTTCAAAAAATCGTTGAATGTTGCAGGACGGAGATTGCTCGTCGTTCCCGAGGCAGCATACATTGCTACGTGTGACACCTTGGGAACGATGAACTACAGCTTACCTGCGTCCACCGGTAATGAGGAGGAGTAAGGAGGTGGGTGGGATGTTACGGCCGCTTATCTTCGCCCTTCCACTTCTATTGGGCGGCCGCTTAGTGACGCCGCTGTGACGCGCACGAACCGCCCCCCTTAGAAAGGAAGCGGTTCGCCGGCAACAGCGACGTCGCTAGGCAGGTAAGTCTGTGTAACGGCTCCTAACGATTTTGTGCGCCACGTGCAGCGATTTGGCCGTGACGCACAAACGATGGGGCGGGTGCTTTCACCAGCGATATTGCTGCGTGTAAAGCCCCCTTTAGTGTATGTAAACTTTTGACGTTGCAGAAAGTAATAAAAATGCCTTAAAACATTCTCTGTCTCTCATTATTCTGGCATTTAGCAATTATAAATAATTTTGGTTCCTAACTGACCGAAAACGGGAAAGGTTTATTCTGATTTCATGTCAGATAGTGAGAAAAACTTGTAGATGTGTCTTTTTAGATAGTGGATGTAAACTTCTGGTTTGAACTATAGGTAATTAGCTTTAAATGAGTTAAACTATACTGCTCAGAAAAATAAAGGGAGCACTTAACAGAATGGTATTTTAGTGTTCCCTTTATTTTTTTGAGCAGTATATATACTGTATTGAGTTCACATTTTCAAAGACAAAGGTGTCCCCTCCATCACAGTCGTGAATATAGAAGTACAGATTTGCTTAGGGCACAGTTATTTAAATTGCTCTTTAACTTCTTTATTTAAAGATTACACCAGATCTAGTCCAGATTTGCTCCCGAATGAACGGTATAAACCCACAGCGAGCTGTTAACATCTGGTACGTGTAAGATACTGAACGTGAAACTAATAGAGAAAGAATTTCTAGTTTATCTCTATGACCTCACACTATAGTCACTTATCATTTTGAAATTCCATTAAAAACATATGAAAGTTTATGTTCTATCCTAGCATGATAATAACAGAAGAGCTGATCCCCGACATCACACCCCACCATAGGGCGTAAGAGCTTTAAATTACACCACAGGCTGGGGCCTACCCCAAGGGCTCCATTGCAGTCACCGGGCTTCAGTGAAGGGCAAGGATATGATTAATCCCGTCTTCTCTGATTACATGTCAGTTTTAGTAATTCACTGAATTCCCCATAAATTAAGGAATGTTGATAATCTTTTCTTAGACAAAATCATATAGGAATAATCCACCAAACAGATCCTGAAAATGGTTCCTGACCTCCTTTATCTTTTCTTAGAACCCTGCATTGTGCCAGCCATTTCTCTGTTACTCCTTCCGTGAAATTACAAATACATTGACAACGGGGTGTAACTAGTTGAGGGAGTCATTGAAGTAAAGCAACATAATAATAGCTCTCCAGATACTCTAGATCAGGGGTCCCCAACCTGAGACTCGGGAGCCACATGTGTCTCGCGGACGTGATGTGTGACTCCTATCTGTTTTCCAGCACCAGGTCTACCAAGAGTCTACAAAGAGAAGGTCTACAAATGGTGACTTTTGTGAGTAGCCCTACACAGAAGAGCAGATCTTAATGGGGGTAAGGTAGGAACCCCTGGATCGTAGTATACTGTCTTGGAGTAATTTTTGTAGAAAAGCTTTGGCTGTCACTATACCGGTAATAGTGACCCTCTCTCAGATCTGAATGGAGGTAAGGTAACAACCCCGGGAACTTAGTATACTATCTCGGAGTCATTTCTGTGTAAAAGCTTTGGCTATCATTATACCGATAATGGGAGCTCTGGATGTGGCTTGTGACCCTCTCTCAGAGCTGACGGTGGCTTTCAAGGTCAGAAAGGTTGGAGACCTCTGCTCTAGATGATATGGGTGCAATGCATGGAGATCCTGGGCTGACTACTAGGTAGCAATCCAATGGAAAGAAAAAAGTAAAACCCAGTATCCTAAGGTTGGAACCCCTGGATCTTAGTATACTGTCTCAGAGTATTTTTTGTGGAAAAGCTTTGGCTGTCATTATACTGATAATAGTGACCCTCTCTCAGAGCTGACTGTAGCTCTCCAGGTTAGATAGGTTGGAGACCTCTGCTCTAAATGATATGGATGCGGTGCGTTGGAGATCCTGAGCCGGCTACTAGGTGGCAATCCAATGGAAAGAAAAAGGAAACATTCAGCTTCCTCGGGGTGAATCATAGATTAAAACATGACTTTAATTTTCTTCATTAAAAGCAGTGATACAAAAATATTAAAACCATGTGTAGAAAGTGGACAACGACCTACGCGTTTCGAGAAAAAATTAGCTCTTAATCATAACCATGTCATGATTAAGAGCAAGTTTTTACTCGAAACGCATAGACCATTGTCCCCTGTCTACACATGGTTTTAATATTTTTGTATCACTGCTTTTAATAAAGAGAATTAAAGGGGTTGTTCACTACTTTTACATTGATGGCCTATCCTTAGGATAGGTCATCAATGTCTGATCGGCCGGGATCCAACACCCTGCACCCTGCTGATCAGCTGTTTTCTGTCTCGGCGCGACAGCCGGAAATGCTCAGTTCCGGAGCTGCTCTGTCTTCTGATAGTAGCGGTGGCGGCCGAGTACTGCTCATCTGTCACCTGCTGATTAGAATGGGAGGCGGATGTGCGGTACCCGGCAGCGGCCACTATCAGAGGACAGAGTAGCTCCGGAACTGAGTATTTCTGGGTGCCTGCTGCCACCGCCAGGACCGAGAGCAGCAGGTCAGTGGCTGGTGTGGAGTGTCGGACCCGACCCATCAATGTAAAAGTTGTGGACAACCCCTTTAAAGACATGTTTTAATTTATGAGTCACCCTGAGGATACCAGATTTTTTTTTTCCATGTGGCTACTCATTCTGACATCATCCAATCTGAGCTCACAGTATGGAGACACAACCCCTTGATAAGGGAATGGTAACACCCAGTTGTCAATTTATTAATAAAAATTTGGGAAGAATGGCAGAGGAACCGCACAACACAGGATTATGACAAAAGAAGCTTCAGATTTATTATTTCATGGCGAATTTGCAAAAAAAAAACCCGACAAGTTAGGAGTAGGGACAGATCCTCTTTACAGGCTTCCCGGTCACATCATGTCTGTTTAGTAAAATTCATTGTAGTCTTAACTAGTTGTAATGTTTAACAAGTAAACTACAAATTCACAGGAAAGGGAGCAGAGCGCTGATGTTTTCACTACGATATGGACAAAGGCAGAATGTAATATGTAAATGAAGAGAAGCCAATGACTGGTAGAATGGCATCTCCGCTTCACTGGCTTGTGAAATAGGAGAAGACAGTGCAATGAAAGGCTGCGTCAGGTAAATGAAAATTGTACACAAATGTCACAGTGCATATATCAAGCATTTCAGTAATAGTACAAAAAATGTATCCTTCACAGGGTCTACACCGCCAGCATCTACAACACATATTGTTTCCTGTCCGATTCTATTGGGTGAGCGTCATCCTTCCTTGTGTCTCAGCACACAAAATTTTACGACTGCATCAAGCTGCCGCCGCGATGAGTTCATCATGGTGATTTTATGATGAACAGAGTAAGATGAAGAGAAGTTGAAGGGAAATCTGCAAACACTAACGTGAGAATCTAAAAACCCAATACATACAGGAGCTACTCACATATCTAGAGGACACCATATATTTTTTTTTTAATGACATAGGCCTTATTATATTGATCGGTAGAAAGACCCAACAACTAGAGATGGGCAAATAGTAACTATTCATGTTCGGATAAGGCTTACCGAATATCAAGTACTATTCCAGTACTCGCCACGGCAAGAAAAATTCTCGGGTTCCCCAATTGACTTGCATTAGGGCAGATCAAAGTGTGCCTGCACATGACTGCAATGCCGACCTGTGTGGATGACGTAGGACACGTTATCCATACTGGGCTGGGAAGAAGGAGGATGGTGATCACCGCAAAGAGGAGACGCCGGACCGGAGAGCAGAAACAGCCTTTGGACCGGACCGCCCCCGTCCCAGGTGAGTATAATAAGAGTGTTTTTATGCTATACAGATCAGCCTGGGCTCTTATATACAGTATTCTAGAATGCTGTATATAAGGGCTCACTGGAGGTGGGTGCAGGTTGTAGTCGCCAACTCTGATAACAGGTTCCCTTTAAATACAATGTAGGATTAAGCCCTTATAAAAATATTAGAATTTTTATAAATGGAATTTGGACTACAAGAACTGTTTTCCCAGGGCTTTTCTAAAGCTGGTCATTGATCAGACAGTTTAGACAAAACATTTATAAAATACTTACATCAGTCCACCAACTCAAGTCCTCAAGAGACCCCAACCTATCATGTTTTCCTTAAGGCCACTTTACACACTACGATTTATCTGACGATATGTCGTCGGGGTCACGGTTTTCGTGACGCACTTCCTTCATCGTTAGCGACGTTGTTACGTGTGACACCTACGTGCGACTCCGAACGATCGCAAATAGGGTGAAAAACGTTGATCGTTGACACGTCGTTCAGTTTCAAAATATTGTTCGTCGTTTGGATCGCAGAAGACATATTGCTACGTTTGACACCCTGCCAACGACGAACAACATCCACACGACCGCCTTGGTCAAACAATATATCGCTGAATGATGTAGCATTGTTTGTGAGATGTGTACATGTCACAGCTACAAAATGACCTATGTGCGTTCTCGGCAAATTGTAACAATGATCTGGGCGTGTCACATCGCTAACGAGATCGCTAGCGATATCGTTGTGTGTAAAGCAGCCTTTAGTATCATACAGTTTCTGGAATTATGAAATGGTCAATACTAAGAAAATCCTGAAAACATGATCCACTGGTGGCTCTTAAGAACTGGTGTTGAAGAACACCGGCATATGTGGCCAGTAGGATGTCAAGTAGATACCCCTAAACCTAGTTTCAATGGAGTTCGCTGGACTGCTAAACTAGACCTGTGTATTAACATTGGGCAGCTCATAGGGTGGCAAGCTCCACTCCAATATTCTGAGATATCAAAAGAGATATCCCCCCTCCCTAATTGTTTAAATAACACAATACTGTCTTTTACAAAATATTCGGAAGGCCCAAAAGTGATGATTGGTGATGAGTTTTCAACTCCATCCCAGATTTTACAAGGTTTTAGCCCAAATATAAGCCATTTTCTGAGGTTCAGGGTGTAAAACAGAGAGATATATTAAAAATTCTAAATTGTACAATCCAAAAAATAACACCATAGGAAGTGTAAAAGCAATTTACCCCACAAAGACCCAGAAAAATGACTGCAATAATCTAATTCTAATTTTTCTCCTGATGTCACTGTTGAGCACCTCTGATGTTTCTGACAGCTCAGGTCTACTTGAGGATACTTGATGCCTAAAAAAAACTGCAAAAAATAATTTACTGAAAAAAAATATTATTTTTCATCTTCTCTGATACCATGGTGTTTAATTATCAGTGTATCAACACCTGAAGCAAACAGAAGAATGTGAGGATATTAAAAGAAGTTCATTGTTATCACTTTAAAAATTCACAATTTTCTGAATTATAAAACTTGACAAAATTAGATTTGCAACTACAACGGACTGAAAAATGTCTTCTTTTTTTATTATTTAATTTTATTTTGTTTCTGGTCTTAGGAAACATCCCACAACCCTGGACCTTATGATGAAAAGAAGTGGAAAATAATCAGACTTATCACAATTTAATTGAAGTTGTTAATCTATAAAAGTCATCTTCTCTTGTGTTTCACTCCACCTTTCTCCATTTCACAATGCATAGATCATATTTTTGGGATTTTTAAAGTGTCTTAGAAATCAGTTTGCAGTAACTGAATTTTTTGTATCATTCATAAAGGTAGGTATCATTTGTTACCTATATACAGGTCATTGATATATACTGGCAAAGTAGCAGCAGTGAAGGTGGCCATAGATATTAGAGCAACGTCATCGAAACCCATAATTTTTGACAGCATAAGGCTCTCATCCTATTTGTACAGGCATGGGGGGGCTCCCATCTCTTCCCTGTGTTTGTTAGGGAATAGAGAAGAGCGAACCCGAAGTTTGGTGTTTGTACCGAACACAGGCTTTACCAAAAAAACAAAATTCAGGGTCGGAGTTCGGGTGCTTTACGTATGCTGACCATTCAGGTACGCTCGGTGCTCAGCCCAGTGCAAGACACTTCCAGTGTTTGAACATCTCGCACTGGGGGTAACAGCAGCATTAACAAAAAAATGGAAAAAACCCTTTCACCCTCCCCCGGAAGTGATCTGTTTACGGCTGGCTGCATTGGGGCAGCGACCCGAACTACCCAATTAGTGACTTCCATTAGGGTTCAGGTCAATTCCGGGGTCCAAACCAAACTTTATCTAAAATAAATCCACTGAACCGAACTTCCATGGGTCTGCTCATCTCTATTAGGGAACAAAAGTATTGGGGAGCTCAAATTTCAACACCCGATCTTTTTTTCTATGGGGCAGATAAGCCACCGCCACAGGTAACGAACACAAGGTTAACCCCTCTCCCTATTAAAAACATATGAATTCTCTGACAAGGTGATCGTGCACATCTATGAAGAGTGAGGAGGCATAGCTTTTGGCTTAATATGGATTATGTTATTACTCCTGTTATAACATGAAAAAAATTATAAAGGGGTGTTGCCATTCCACTGGCTGACACAAACAAAAAAGTGCCCCTGTGCAAGAACAATACATGGATCATTTTCCGTCCAATAACTCATAAAAAATGAACAATTTCACCGGTCTGGAGGTAGCACTGGGCCCCCTTACCCATTGGGCCCCTGTACAGCTGCACAGGTTGCACCAATGATATATCTATCTGTGTGTTATTCTCAAACTTTGAGACAGTCTAATCAGTACTGAAGTAGGGTAGAAAACGTTAACATGAGAATGTTACCGCCTAGTTGATAAGCTGACAAGTCCTCTTGAAAAGTGGAGTTGGGCAGCTATTCTGAGTCAAAGGGGTAGTGGCTTAGAAATGTCCAATTAAAGGTCAAATAGTTAACTGATTGCTTTGTCAACAGCTATCTCTCCCGAGTTCCCACTATACAACTATACAGTAACATTCGGATGAGGATTCTCACGTCCTCCAATGGAGAGATAATTCTGGAAGCTGCAAGTGTACCCTCTGTACAAAAGGATCAGTCAACGCAATTCCAAAAGCCTGATCCTTCCCTTCCCTAAAATTATCTATCGGGGAACAGCTGGGAAGCCCAATACACATTAACGCGTCAACTGATCCCACCTAAATTGGTCGGTTTGGTCAACTTTTATTTAAGGAACATGTGGTATAAAGCCTATCCTAAGTTTGTTCAGCATGCAAGAAATGATTTTTGTAACCCCCAAAAATGGTGATTACAAAAGGTTTTAAAAGTCTACTGACTTAACCCTTTAAGGACATCTTTTGTATGCACAGTCAATAGTGCAGACTTTAGATAGCCATGAGTGACGATAGACGTGATCAATAGGCGCGTGCTTGCCTTCAACAGCTGAATGTTGCTGGGATGTTATCAAACATAATATCTCGGTAAAGATTTTTTTATCCTGAGCTTCTTTTCCAATTAATGTTATTGTAGAAACATCAGCAGGTCCCTTTTATTGGTCTTCATTTTCCCCGAGAGGAAACATACGGTATGTATCACTTAATGAGATTTCCAATATCTGTTTATGCTTGCTCTTAGTGTGTGCTCCTTACTATGGTGCCTATTGCGCACAATGTGAATTATAGCCATTATTCTTCATTATGAGGCATGAGATTCCCAGGAGATACCACAAGTGGCACAACAAATTCATTCAGAATAAGAGGCGCCACTTTTATGGCTGTGACAACAAAAAGATAAATATCATGATGCTTTCGAAAGTTCAAGATAACCAGATAAGTCAATAGGAGACTCTAGGGTTTGTTTTTCCCAACTCATCTTAGCAGCTATCTCCGGTGGCTAACGGAGGGGGCATCTCAAATGGGTATCCCAATCTATGAAGTCATAATAGGCCATGTGGTAAAATTCTCTGTACAATGCTGCAAAATATGTTGATGTTGCATGACAAATGGAGGATAATAATAATATGGAAATCACTGACCAGCTACCTTTAATTATATTTATTTCCATAAGGCCACTATTACAGAACCTGGGTATTTCCATCAATAAAAGATGGGATGGATTCAATGTCTCAAACTTTGTAGTACTGTAGAGTTCAGTATCCTAATGCCATACATAGTCGGAAGTTGTAGAAAGCCATTAAAAGGCAAGTTGCTATTAGTTATGAGTGAGCACTACCAAGATCGGGTGCTTATGCTCGGTACTCGTAACCGGCAGCTGGATTGTAACTTGAGTACCTGGGTATAATCTAAGTGAATGGGGGACTCAAGGATTTTTCCTGACGATTATCAAACTATTAAGTGAGAATTTCAAACATGTATGGCTTTTGTTTGGGATGAATACTTTTAGGAAACGTGTCACGGCTGTCTCTCTGCATTATGAGACTAGTAACAGATTCAGGACTTGAGGGTCATATCCATTCTTGACTCTCAATATTAAATGTGCTTTCCTTTCCTTTGGCAGATGTAGGGTTAATGTCAGTATTCCTTGCCAGAAAGCAGCCTAATTACCAGCTCAGGTGTTTCCGGTTTGGGACCACTCCCAGAAGCGTTATATACCATTTGCAACCAGCGTCGGGTGCCGGTTAATCTCATTCAGTTGTAAGCTTGACCTGGAGTTGAAAGCAGCTAGAGGAGCCCTCTCTGCTACTTACTGTGTTGGCTGCAGCATTGGTGCTGATTGCAGCAGTCCGTGGTGTGCTTATTGTACGGTGTGGAAGTTTCTTGGTTGTCTGTTTACTTCCCCTCTTTTATGTTATCTTCTACTGTGCATGTTTAGTCATTCCTTTGTGGGTGATTGCAGTGTGTATGAGTTGTTGTTTTCCCCTGTCTGTGTGTAGTTGTGGAATTTGTGCTTACGGTCTTGGCTAACCGCTTGGTTGGAGGTAGTAGAGGGGAGTTACATCAGGGCTTGCACAGGAGGTAGGGTCATGCTGGTGACTCAGACCTTGCCACCATCTAGCGGAACAATGACCTGAGGGACAACGCAGGGTCCTCAGTCTGAGGCCCAGCCTAGGTATCACGGTCATGTCATCAGGTCCCTGTAACAATACGTGTCAACAATATGGACTGGTAGTAATTTTTTGGACGCAGCGTATTCTTGCTGCATCCAAAATGCTGCGTTGTACAGTATAAGCACAGTGAATGGGATTAATAGAAATCACTTGCCCACTGTGCTTCTTTTTGACCTGCGGTGCGGGTTTTCCTATCCGCAGCATGTCAATTTCTTGTGCGGAGATGCTTGCGTCTTATGTGCGGGAGAACACAACAAAAATATGATGCCTCCAGAACGCCACACAACCCTGATCGTGGGCACGTTAGTCCATCAGCTGGCTAAGACAATAGTTTGTTCTTAAATTTTTCCTCAAAATCAGATGAACTAGATGGACCTAGGTCTTTTTTCACTTATGTAACATTCCTTATAGCTACGATAATTCTAATAATCAATTTCCATCCACTTTAGTATACTCTGTACAGTACGGCCACCTTTAGCCATTTTTAGAATGTAGTAAGAAATCTAGAAAACAATAGAAATAATGTCTGATAGGGTGAAACACTTTCCTAAAACCTTTTCAGTGTCAGTTCTTGGATTTTACTTCATAAAACAAACCCAGAAATTTCAGTGATGTGCTGCAAATTTGCAAAAGGAGGAACAAAGTATGTTCTCCTTTCCTGTCTATCAATAACTAAAGGGGAATTTACGCCAGAAGCTGCTGAGTGCAATACAGAATTCTACTTATTTTAGGAGTGACTCAGACTTTGTATTATGACTATTATTGCACCTGCTACCGTAGTTATACAGATACACCACAGAGATAGCCCAGCGAGCTTCATCCTGATCCACCCTCTGTAGAGATGAAGACAGCGGCTCACGCGCATCAACAGTATATGTTGTAAACTCAGACTAAACAATAGTAAGCGATAAAACGGTGGGTTCCATTGTCTGTAGGTAGCCAGTGATCCAACTAATAAAAGCATTAGTCAGTGGTCAGAGTCTATAACTACACGTAAAAACAGATGTCAATTATGGTGGGGGCAGGGTTAATTTACTCTGCAAGATGATCATGGAGGAACAAGCTCGCTTTACACACAGCTACACGCTAGCCATGTCGCTGTCGATCGCACCCACCCCCATCGGTTGTGCGTCACGGGCAAATCGCTGCCCATGGCGCACAACATCGCTAACACCCGTCACACGTACTTACCTGCCTAGCGACATCGCTGTGGCCGGCGAACTGCCTCCTTTCTAAGGGGGCGGTTCGTGCGGCGTCACAGCGGCGACACTAAGCGGCCGCCCAATAGAAGCAGAGGGACGGAGATGAGCGGGCGGAACATCCAGCCTACCTCCTTCCTTCCTCATTATTGCGGGCGGCCGCAGGTACGGTGATGTTCCTCGTTCCTGGGTTGTCACACATAGCGATGTGTGCTGCCGCAGGAATGACGAACAACCTGCGTCCTGCAACAGCAACGATAATCGGGATTAGAACGACCGGTCAACGATCAGAGATTAGGTGAGTAATTTTGATCGTTAACGGTCGTTCGTGTGTTTCACACGCAACGACGTCGCTAACGAGGCCGGATGTGCATCACGAATTCCGTGACCCCAACGACATCTTGTTAGCGATGTCGTTGCGTGTATAACCCACTTAAGGCCTAAGACACACGGCATGAAAATCGGAGCATGTGTGCTGACACATAGGCTAATATTGGTCCGAGTGGAATGCGATAAAACATTGCATTCCACTTGGACCAATGTTAGCCTATGTGTCAGCACCCATGAGCGATTATTTTCTCAGCCCTAATCGGACCGAGAAAACAATCGCAGCATGCTGCGACTCTAATGCGATCCTGGTTTCTCTCACACCCATTCAAGTCTATGGGGTGAGAGAAAAATCGCACTGCACTCGCAGTACACCGGTGTACCGCGAGTGCAGGGCAAGAATGGCAATAGCTGGCAACGGAGGAGAGAGGGAGATAAATACACTTGCTTCATGGTAAACTTACAACCTATACAAGCTGCTGATCACCGATATGACCGAGCACAACGCTTATTCACTGGGCAAAACGATAATTGTTCTCGGCAGCAGATCATGTTGTTTAAACAGGACTCGTGCTGCCAAAAACTATGGCAGTCTATGCTGTAATACAGATTGGCCGAAGTGCATTGTTAATTGCATTCTGATTGTGTAAAAAGGCTCAGTAAATATTTACTGATCAGTGGTCATTTAATCCGGCCAGTTGGGTCTTCTCAATGTACCGTAAGTCCCGAAACAGTTCTTCTCATAACTATAGACATCAAAAGCTTCATAGTGTTCTATGTCGTCTGGAAGAGAACCTGTCATGTAAAATAAAACACTATTAACCTGAATGTTAAGTGTTCTAAAACTGCCCGTCCATCGCAATGAGAGCCCCACTGCTGGGAGGAAATTCACTTTATTCCCCCAAGCAGCCTCCGGCTTTCAGTCATAGAAATGCGGCTGGTGTTCTCGCTCAATACATAGTGAGCGGCGGCTGTAACCACATCCTAGCACTGACTGACACCTGGCTCAACAGTGTATCAATGCATTTTTTAATGGCAGCAGCTGCCGATCAGCTGATAGCTGCGGTGGGTTTTGATAGTGATTCCTGCCCCCCTGCCTGTCCGTCCTCCCCCTATCTGTTATTTATGCTAATTCTATAATAGAATCATTTTACTAAGTGGCTAGAAGGACCTCCTGCTGATGTCATACCCATGTGATCAGAAGGGGCGGGCCTTAGCCAATAGAAAAATAATGTTGCTTTCTGGTATCAGCTATGTTGGCTGAGTCCACACCCCTTCTGGTCACATGGGTATAACGTCAGCAGAGGTCCTATCAAAACCCACCCCAGATATCAGCTGATCGGCAGCTGCTGTCATTCAAAAAGCTGCTCATTTTACAAACTTTACTTGCTTGTGTTTCAAAACCTATACATCCTAGCTGGCCACTAAAGGTATGTATAGAATCAGCTTGATAATGCCAGTATAGCACTGGCTTTAGGTTATAAAATCCTGGTAATTGGTGCGCTTTAAGTTGTTCATACACATTAGATAGCTGCCGGACCAACTATTTAGCCTGTCTTTTCTGCCAGGAGCAACTAATCAAAATTCATCTTCTATTTTTTTTAAACAACACTCAATTGGTTGCTATGGGCAACAGACATTTAAATCACATTCTTGTATGAATATTCTATAATTGAATTTGAATCTGTTCCTGTTGACAATTTTTTTTTACCTTACACGGTTTTTGGAACAAAAAAACAAGCCGAAAACGTAAATTTTTGGTAGATGTATAAAAACTGCCTAAGGCCTCTTTCACACGTCCGTGTCTCCGGTACGTGTTTGGTCCGTTTCCTCACGTACCGGAGACAGGGGCACACGTTAAAATCAATGGGTCTGCGCTCACGTGCGTGTTCTACCATGGACTGTGTGTACGTGTGAAGCATACGTGTGCCCGTGTGCTCCACACGTCAACATGTCCGTTTTTCTCCGGCATCACGGGTGTCACACGGAATGCAAACGGACCACACGGAGGTGTTCCGTGTGACACGCGCCGGAGACAACACACGTGTTTGAGAAAAAAGTAAACGTTACTCACCTTCTCCAACCCTGCTGTCTCTGCCGCTGCTGTCACTTGCTTCCGACCGCCGCTCATTATGCTCATTAAATATTCACTTCACTGCGGCCGGAAGCAGCAGCAGCGGGGAGTCGGCAGGACCGGAGACCGTGGATCAGAACCACGGACAGCAACACCAGGGACAGGTGAGCAGAAAGTTCCCGTTCTCCGTGTGTTATCACGGATAACACACGGAGAACACACATGTGCCATAAACACGGCTCACAGGGCAATACGCACCTTTGACACGTCCGTGAAAAATGTGCGTGGTTTTTCACGGATGTGTGAAAGAGGTTTAAAGGAAAGACAATCTTTATTGCAACCAATCGCAGAGCAGCTTTTATTTTTTAAGAGCAGAATTTACTTTAGACTGATATATGCCCCCTGTAATATACAGAATTAATGTATTTTCTCCATCATATCTGGCTATAATTAACAACTTCATTTTCCGACATTGCCTGTCTGGACATCAAACCATCATCGCTTCCCAAATTTACGCTCTCACTATGTGTTGCCAAGATGAGGCCCAGAGACCTGTGATATCACAAAGCTGCACACAGACCACACAAATAACCGGCGACAACACATTCGGCAACGCTGTGATCTTCTCAGACAGAGGTGATTAAAAGCTCGGACCATCTGTACATGATACGCAGGCAGGGAGACGCAAGCGACAGCGATTATACCAACAGACGGAGTTGGCAGGTGACAACATTTGTTCTGTAAGTAATAATGTATCATTATCCACACTCATCAAGGAATATTCTACTAATAACTCAAACATCATTATCATCAAGTGATACATACTAGCCAAAGATGAGAGGTCAGAAACGCAGACGACTTTATGTCACTTATATTGCCCCATCATATTATGCAGCGCTTTACAGGCGTCATCATCACTGTCCCCTTTGGGGCTCACAATCTAAATTCTCGATCAGTACTTTTTTGGCGTATGGGAGGAAACCCACACAAACATGGGGAGAACATGTTCATGGTGGGACTTGAATCCAGGACCTGAGTGCTGCAAAGCAAGAGTGTTAACCACTGAGCTACCATCAGTGATTACCACTGAACCACCATACAGTGCTAACCAGTGAGCCACCATACAGTGCTAACCACTAAGCTACCATACAGCCCACTGAGCCACCTCACAGTGCTAAACACTGAGCTACCATACAGTGCTAATCACTGAGCCACCTTACAGTGCTAAACACTGAGTTAACATAGAAGGCTAACCAGTGAGCCACCATACAGTGCTAAACACTGAGCCACCATACAGTGCTTACCACTGAGCCATCATACAAATCTAACCAGTTAGCCACCATAGAGTGCTAACCACTGAGTCACTAACAAACACTAACCACTGAGCCGCCATACAGTGCTACCCACTGAGCTACCATACCGTGCTAAAAACTGAGCTACCATACAGTGCTAACCACTGAGCCACCATACAGTGCTAAACACTGAGCAACATACAGTCTAACTACTGAGCCACCATACACTGCTAAACACTGAGCTAACATAGAAGGCTAACCAGTGAGCCACCATACAGTGCTAATCACTGAGCCATCATACAGCTCTAATCAGTTAGTCACCATACAGTGCTAACCACTGAGTCACCATACAACACTAACCACTGAGCCACCATACAGTGCTACCCACTGACCTACCATACAGTGATAAACACTGAGATACCATACAGTGCTAACCACTGAGCCACAATACAGTGCTAAACACTGAGATAACATACAAGGCTAACCAGTGAGCCACCATACAGTGCTAACCACTGAGCCACCATAAAGTGCTTACCACTAAGCCACCATACATGTCTAACCAGTGAACCACCATACAGTGCTAAACACTGAGTCACCATACAACACTAACCACTGAGCCACCATACAGTGCTTACTACTGAGCCATCATGCAGTGCTAACCATTAGCTGCCATACAGTACTAACCACTGTGCCGCAATACAGTGCTAACCACTGAGCCACCACTATATTCTCAAATGCCAAATGTAGCATTGTTTTAGTACTGATACCCTTTTCCCGTGTTCATATGTATTTTAGTTTATTTTTACTGTGTGCAATGTAGAAAAGATATTGCTCCCTGGAAACCATCAACAAGTAGCGTCTGATAGATCTTATGTTATTCCATTTAATAACAGCTCTTGTTTTTTTTTCTTTCCGACTTGAAGTAGTTTTCCTATTTAAATCATTTGTGGTATATCCTGTTGCTATTCCATAAATGATAGGGTGGACTCCTACTAAGCAGTCAGAGATAACTCTCGCAATAGGTAGAGATGCCTTAAAGGGGGTTTCCCACGAACAATTTACATTTTAAAGTAGATTTTAATCAATAGATTTTAGAGTAATAATAATTTATACAATTGGATGTTATTAAAAAAAATGTTCCTGTGCTGAGATAATCCTATATATGTGTCCCTGCTATGTACTGTGTACGTGCACGGATCATACCACATCTCTTGGGCAGGGGAGGAAGTAAGAAAGTACATAAACATTACGGCATGGGATCACAAATTATACTTTCTATGAGGTAAAATAGTTTTTTAAAAACAGGCAGGGAAAGGTTTTACCTTAAAAAATGAATCAGCAATGATCATATTGGTGCTGTAATGTCTGTATACTCTCTTTTACTTCCTCCCCGTCCAGGAGATGTGGTATGATCAGACCATGTCCGTGTACGGTCAGACACGGCCATTACACAGTACACAGCAGGGACACATATATAAGATTATCTCAGCACTGGAACATTATTTTTAAACGCATCCAATTGTGAAACTTATTATTATTCCAAGATCTACTAATTAAAATGAACTTTGAACTTAACTTTGTTCTTCGGAAAACCAACCCCTTTAAGTGTTATACTTCAAAAGTTAAACTTTTTAGGTTTTTTTGATACTTTCATGAAATATTCTTCATAATCCCGTGGACATGATCCTTTTGTTATCAAGGACCATAAGCCACCACCAGAGGAGTCTTGAGTACTCTTTGAAAACTCATACCAGCTTGGCCAAACGGAGCATGTATGAGTATTGGTGGGGGAATAGCCAGAGTATTGGCAGGGGGAATAGCCGAAGTATTGGTGGAGGGAATAGCCGGAGTATTGGCAGGAGGAATAGCTGGAGTATTTGCAGGGGGAGTAGCCCAAGTATTGGCTGGAGGAATAGCCAGAGTATTGGCGGGGGGACTAGCCAGAGTATCGGTGGGGGGAATAGCCGGAGTATTGGCGGGGAGAATAGCTGGAGTATTGGTGGGGGGGAATAGCCGGAGTATTGGAGGTGGGAGTAATTGGAATATTGGTGGCGGAAATAGCCGGAGTATTGGCAAGGGGAATAGCTAGAGTATTGGTGGGGGGAATAGCTGGAGTATTGGCAGGTGGAATAGCCAGAGTATAGGCGGGGGAGAGAAAGCTAGAGTATTGGTGGGGAAATAGCCGGAGTATTGGTGGGGGAATAGCCAGAGAATTGGTGGGGGAATAGCCGGAGTATTGGCTGGGGGAAAAGCCAGAGTATTGGTGGGGGTAATAGCCAGAGTATTGGTGGGAGAAATAGCAGGCGTATTTGTGGGGGGAATAACCGTAGTATTGGAGGGGTGGAATAGCCAAAGTATTGGCTGGAAGTGTAGCCAGAGAATTGGCGGGGGGAATAGCAAGAGTATTGTAGAAGGAAATAGCAGGAGTATTGGCAGGGGGAATAGCCGGAGTATTGGAGGGGGATAGCCAGAGTATTGGTGGCGGAATAGCCGGTGTATTGGAAAGGGGAATAGCCGGAGTATTGGAGGGGGAAATAGAAAAAGTATTGGCGGGAGAAATAGCAGGCGTATTGGCGGGGGGAATAGCCGGAGTATTGGAGGGGGGAATAGCCAGAGTATTGGCTGGGGGAATAGCCAGAGAATTGGTGGGGGAAATAGCAAGAGTATTGGAGAAGGAAATAGCAGGAGTATTGGCGGGGGGAATAGCTGGAGTATTGGAGGGGGATAGCCAGAGTATTGGTGGCGGAATAGCCGGTGTATTGGAAAAGGGAACAGCCGGAGTATTGGAGGGGGAAATAGCAAGAGTATTGGCTGGGAGAATAGGCAGAGAATTGATGGGGGGAATAGCTGGAGTGTTGGCACGGGAAATAGTGAGAGTATAGGCGGGGGAAAAGCCAGAGTATTGGTGGGGGAATGGCCGGAGTATAGGCGGGGGGGGGGGAGCCAGAGTATTAGTGGGGGAATAGCTGGAGTATTGGTGGGGGAATAGCCGAAGTATTGGTGTGGGGGAATAGCCGGATTATTGATGGGGGGAATACCAAGAGTATAGGCAGGGGAAAAGCCATAATATTGGTGGGGGAATAGCTGAAGTATTGGCGGGGGAATAGCCGGAGCATTGGAGGGGGGAATAGCCAGAGTATTGGCTGGGAGAATAGGCAGAGAATTGATGGGGGGAATAGCTGGAGTGTTGGCACGGGAAATAGTGAGAGTATAGGCGGGGGAAAAGCCAGAGTATTGGTGGGGGAATGGCCGGAGTATAGGCGGGGGGGGAGCCAGAGTATTAGTGGGGGAATAGCTGGAGTATTGGTGGGGGAATAGCCGAAGTATTGGCGTGGGGGAATAGCCGGATTATTGATGGGGGGAATACCAAGAGTATAGGCAGGGGAAAAGCCATAGTATTGGTGGGGGAATAGCTGAAGTATTGGCGGGGGAATAGCTGGTGTATTAGCAGGGGGAATAGCCGGAGTATTGGCGGGGGAATAGCTCAAGTACCAAAAGAACAAATCTCTGATATTTTAGGACATGAACTGCAAACAGTATGCTTTCCTCTAAATATATAAGCCCTCTTTTAGTAATCAAAGCCAAGAATCCCATCTAACACAGGTCTCAGAGACGAACAGCCGCCGGGATGCCCATTGTAAACAATGAATGGCTTCTGTAGCGGCATTGAAGACACTGAAAACAGCTAGCTGGCATAAGTCTTAGCAAAAAAAACATTCAGACCACTGATATAAAGTAGTATCTTGCAACCCAGACATCTGCAAAAACAGATATTTTATTTCAATTATTCGCATGCCAAGTGCACCCTCACAATCCGCCATCGGTGTGGGACACACGTGCCCGCTGTTTATTAGTCAGCATGATCCTCTCTGCCAAGGCAGCGCAGCAGCCAAGTATCCGCATCCATCAAGCACAAAGACCCGCAGCAGACTACAGCTATTTAGATGTAGGAGAAAAGGTCGCCAATGAAGGTGTTGCGCGCATCCTTAAAATGTGTATCCACGGCATAAGAAAGATATCAAGTCTAAGTAGGCAAATCCTAAAACAGCATTAGTAAGTAGTTTAACTAATCCTGAGCAGACATGAAAGACCAGTTATCCCTGTTTTCCGGCAGCACATGTTCCAAATATAGAACATCAAACAGACAGTATCCATAAGAACGCATGTGTCTGATGAATGCTAATTATACAATTGCTCTGACACTTCAAAAAGAGGCCAATTGTCCTATCAGCGAAGGAGATCTCCATCCTCTCTCTAACGCCTGTACAATGAATATTCCCTCAGGGATTTTCCGCCACTAGAGCACTCAGCTAAATGAAGGGAAAAAAAAATAAAAAAATATGATAACTGAAGCAATTTAGTAAACTGAAACAGGTTTGCAGGGTTGTTGTGTGCTGCGCACATCGGTCCTCTCCAGCTGCCGGCAGCACAAACAGGCTCAAAACATTGTGGGAAAATGTAGCTTAAAGAGGACCATCCACCAGGATTTTCATATATAAACTAAAGCCAGTGCTATATTGGCACTATGATGCTGATTCTATCTTTAGTTGTGAGATCGGATGTATAGTTTCTGAAATACAGGCAAGTAAAGTTTGTGAAATGCACTGTTATTTGATAGATAGGTGCTGCAGAATATCTAATAGGTGGGTCGGGTTTTGCTAGTTATTCCTGTTCCTGTCTTCCTTCCTGTCCTTCCTCTCCTGTCTCTGTTATTACAGGGGGAGGAAGGACAGAGGGGAGGAAGGACAGGCAGGCCAACAGGGGAGGGAATAACTAGCAAAACCTGACCCACCTATTAGATATTCTGCAGCACCTATCTATCAAATAACAGTGCAAATACTGTATTTCACAAACTTTACTTCACTGTTATTTGATGATAGGAGAATATCTAATAGGTGGATCAGGTTTTGCTAGTTATTCCCTCCCCTGTCCTTCCTCCCCTCTGTCCTTCCTCCCCCTGTAATAACAGATACAGGAGAGGAAGGACAGGAAGGAAGAAAGGAACGGGAATAACTAGCAAAACCCGACCCACCTATTAGATATTCTGCAGCACCTATCAAACAAGTAACAGTGCATTTCACAAACTTTACTTGCCTGTATTTCAGAAAGTATACATCCGATCTCACAACTAAAGGTAAGTATAGAATCAGCATAATAGTGCCAGTATAGCACTGGCTTTAGTTTATATATGAAAATACTGGTGGTTGGTCCTCTTTAAGCTACATTTTCCCACAATATTTTGAGCCTGTTTGTGCTGATGGCAGCTGGTTGTTCCTCTTTAAATAGTGTAAAACGCTAAATATTAAGCTTAATTTAATTCTTATTTTATAAAACAATAGTACATCGTACGTCTTTCTATTCTTGTATTGAGTTTTCACTCTCAATTTGTGGGTAAAATCTGCATGCAGTGAAGCCACAAATTCCTTTTAATGAGATAGGAGATGACGGTTGGTGCTTTTCACATTCTATGTAGAGGAGGAGGAAGAGGGAGGAGCTAGTGGCAGACACAGACATTCTGCTATAAGTTCTATAGAACTTTATGAGCACCAACTGTCATCTCCGATATCAGTAATGGGGAATTCTGTATTTACTGAACCAGATTTTACCTGAGAATTGAGAATATTGAAAATGAATGATCAGACCAGGAGGCAAAAGAGGCGGCTTTCTCTAATAAGATATAAGTTTTTTATTTTCACGTAAAAAGTCATTACTAGGAAAATCCATGTGTAGGCTACAGGTGGTTGGTGCATGTGCATAGGACACTGACTATAGTGAAACAGCCAATATCAGCTTAAGACCTCAGTGAAACATTAGCTTTTCATGTATAAGGTATATAGTGAGTGGCAGCTGTAACCACACCCTAGCACTGATTGACAGCTGGTTCATCATTGCATCAGTGCAGCGACGGCTGTCAATCTGTGTCGGGGGTGTGGTTACAGCCGCTGCTTACTATGTATGATGGCTCAGTGGTTAGCACTGTTGCTTTGCAGCAGTGAGGTCTTGGGTTCAAATCCCACCAAGGATAACATCTGTAAGTGAGTTTGTATGTTCTCCCTGTGTTTGTGTGGGTTTCCTCTGGTTTTCTCCCACACTTCAAAGACATACTGATTGGGAATTTAGATTGTGAGCCGCAATGGGGACAGTGATGATGATGTATGTAAAGCACTATGGAATTATTGGAGCTATATAAGTGAATAAATAGTATTCTTATTATTATGTACTGAGCGGTGACTGTAGCCACTTCGGCCACACTCCTATGACTGAAAGCCAGAGGCTGCTGGGAGGAATGAAGCCAATTTCCTCCCTGTAGCCGGGCTCTCAGTGCAGCTGCTCAGCTTCAGAATGTCATTAACCTGCAGATTAACCCCATACCCACAAGTTAATAGCATTAGTTTTACATGACAGGTTCTCTTTAAAGAAAGCAATAGAAGACCCAACTTTCTCAAACTTTTTGGCTTTGCTACCATATAACAGAGAATTGTGGAATTGTTACCTAAGCAATTCACTTATCGAAAAATAAACAAAGTCTCCATTTCAGAATCCGTTATGTTACTGTGGAGCATACTCTATTTCCTGAAGACGTCAGGCATCAACCAGGAAATACCAAGGAGACAGATACAACATAAGGCTGTCGGAGATAAAGTAGCAAGCTTAAAGGGAACCTGTCACATTGGATGTGCTGCCTGATCTGTAGGCACCATGTTATAGAGTAGGAAAAGCTGAAAAGATTGATGCAGTTTTGTGGGGAAAAGATACAGTATAACTTGTATATTATTGAGCTAAACCCCTGACTACACTGGGCTTAGGAGTCCAGTGGGCGGTCCTAATGATTGAGTGACAACTCTATAACATGCTGCCCGTAGGTAGCACAGACTAACGTCAACATACAGGGGTGGCAGAGTAAAGATTATAAATAGGGATTTTAGTATCACATTTGTGCCCCTTTTATGACATAGACAAGTCATAAATATGCAAAGTGCAAAATCTGAAATATATTTATGACTTTTCTCACTTCTCAACATTTTTTTTATAATGGTGTGAAAAGGAGATTAAAATACACCTGCTTATATACTGCATATATATAGTTCAATTCAATGTCTTATGTAAAGAAAGACCAAAATATACTCAGACAGGCGAATATCGCTGCTACCTGCAAAATTTGAGCAAAATTAATAATGTCTCACAGGATAATAATATAATATAATATATGCAAGAAATTCATGTACCCACTGGAAACTTGGATAATGCTTATGTGAAATCTGCGACCAGCTTTAGTTAGTATGCAGGCCATCACCATTATAGGAACATATTACTAGCAGTGGGGATGGGGCAGTAGTCTATGAGCGTCCATTATGGCGCACTAGCAAAAATGAGACAGAAGTCTGTGAGTTCCCATACTGGGGATTGTGGCATCAGTGGTGATGGGGCAGTAGTCTGTGTGCCTATACTGGAGACTGCGACAGCAGTGGTGATGGGGCAGTAGTCTGTGTGTGCCTATACTGGACACTGTGGCAGCAGTGGTGATGGGGCAGTAGTCTGTGTGTGCCTATACTGGACACTGTGACAGCAGTGGTGATGGGGCAGTAGTCTGTGTGTGCCTATACTGGACACTGTGACAGCAGTGGCCATGGAGCAGTAGTCTGTGTGCCTATACTGGAGACTGTGACAGCAGTGGTGATGGGGCAGTAGTCTGTGTGCCTATACTGGAGACTGTGACAGCAGTGGTGATGGGGCAGTAGTCTGTGTGTGCCTATATGGTGGACTGTGGCAGCAGTGGTGATGGGGCAGTAGCCTGTGTGTGCCTATATGGTGGACTGTGGCAGCAGTGGTGATGGGGCAGTAGTCTGTGAGTGCCTATATGGTGGACTGTGGCAGCAGTGGTGATGGGGCAGTAGTCTGTGAGTGCCTATATGGTGGACTGTGGCAGCAGTGGTGATGGGGCAGTAGTCTTTGTGTGCCTATATTGTGGACTGTGGCAGCAGTGGTGATGGGGCAATAGTCTGTGAGTGGCTATATTGTGGACTGTTGCAGCATTAATGATGGGGCATTAGACTGTGTGTGCCTATACTGGAGACTGTGGCAGCAGTCGTGATGGGGTAGCAGACTGTGTGTGCCTATACTGGAGACTGTGGCAGCAGTGGTGATGGGGCAGTAGTCTGTGAGTGGCTATATTGTGGACTGTTGCAGCATTAATGATGGGGCATTAGACGGTGTGTGCCTATACTGGAGACTGTGGCAGCAGTCGTGATGGGGTAGCAGACTGTGTGTGCCTATACTGGAGACTGTGGCAGCAGTCGTGATGGGGTAGTAGTCTGTGAGTGGCTATATTGTGGACTGTTGCAGCATTAATGATGGGGTAGCAGAATGTGTGTGCCTATACTGGAGACTGTGGCAGCAGTCATGATGGGGCAGTCTGTGTGTGCCCATACTGTAGATTTCGGAAGCAATGGTGATGTGGCAGTAGCCTCTGTGTGGCTATATTGTGGACTGTTGCGGCAGTGGTGATGGGGCAGTAGCCTGTGTGTGGCTATATTGTGGACTGTTGTGGTAGTGGTGATGGGGCAGTGGACGGTGTGTGCCTATACTGGGGACTGTTGCGGCAGGGTGATAGGGCAGTAGATGGTGTGTGCCTATACTGGGGACTGTTGCGGCAGTGGTGATGGGGCAGTAGTCTGCGAGTGCCTATACTGGGGACTGTTGCGGCAGGGTGATGGGGTAGTAGACGGTGAGTGCCTATACTGGGGACTGTTGCGGCAGTGGTGATGGGGCAGTAGTCTGTGAGTGGCTATATTGTGGACTGTTGCAGCATTAATGATGTGGCAGTAGACTGTGTGTGCCTATACTGGAGACTGTGGCAACAGTCATGATGGGGCAGTCTGTGTGTACCCATACTGTAGATTTCGGAAGCAATGGTGATGGGGCAGTAGCCTCTGTGTGGCTATATTGTGGACTGTTGTGGCAGTGGTGATGGGGTAGTAGACGGTGTGTGCCTATACTGGGGACTGTTGCGGCAGGGTGATGGGGTAGTAGACGGTGAGTGCCTATACTGGGGACTGTTGCGGCAGTGGTGATGGGGCAGTAGTCTGAGTGCCCATGTTGGAGACTGTGGCAAGAATGGGGATGAGTGGGTTATGTAGGAGATACTAGAGACTATGGCTTTCTATTGTTTTACAGTACTGAAACACAATAAGGGGACAATATAGAAATGTACCGTATATTTCCTATTTACAAGGACTACAATGAAACGTGAACTATGTTTCCCGTCTGTCATCATCCTGTACAATAATCCAACAGGAAAGTATTCTTTTAGCAACAGGTGACGTCAGTGTATTCTGGTATTTGGGGAAAGGGCAGTCAGACATGTATGGAATCTGAATGGAGCATCCGAGCATTACATGACTCAAAGCCCAGGGGCTGATTTTCGATGTGGATTAGACATTTTAAACAGTAAGTAATTGTTTTGCATTTCAATTAGCGACTGCCGGCAGCATGAACTCACATCCAGCTCTGAAATAGTAAACATTTCTGCAATTATCTTCCAATTTCCTAATTTGTAAGACAGGCATTTTTTAGTATTGCTCACATGGAAACAAATAGAATCAGAATAAATGGAGACTGCTCAGTGGGAGCTGCTCATCTGTGTTTCATCACCCGTATATTAGAATAAGGGTAGGATTCCACTTGTGAGAGACTCGCGCATATCTCGCATTGCATCACCCGGCATGGCCTGCCTCTCTTCCAACAGGAGCGGGTCAGCTGCATCTATTTCTATGCAGCTGAGACGCTCCCATTGGGAAAAAGGCAGGCCATGCCAGGTGATGCGATGCGAAATACGCTCCAGTCTCTCGCAAGTGGAAAAGAGCCCTATATTTGTGTCTACAGCTCCCATGCAGAACTATGCATCTCGATAGCAACATAAACTACACACAACCTCTTTGCAAGTCAAATTCTGTACATGCTCCTTTCATTGGTCCACTCTTTCTTAGCAACATATAGTTTGATGGTTAGAAAGACGTAGTAGACCGATGGAAGAGTGTGTGACTGCATGCTTAAAGGGGTTGTCAACTACTTTTACATTGATGGCTTATCCTTAGGATAGGTCATCAATGTCTGATCGGCCAGGGTCCGACACCCGGCACCCCCGCTGATCAGCTGTTCTCGGTCCCAGCGGCAGCAGCTGGCAGCCGGAAATGCTCAGTTCCTGAGTTGCTCCGTCTTCTGATAGTGGCCGCGGCCACCTACTGCACATCCACCTCCCATTGTAATCAATAGGAGGTGGACATGCAGTACCCAGCCTTGGCCTCTATCAGAAGACAAATCAGCGCCGGAACTGAGCATTCCCGACTTCCTTTTGCCGCCACCTGGACCAAGAACAGCTGATCGGCGGGGGTGCAGGGTGTTGGATCCCGGCCGATCAGACATTGATGACCTATCCTAAGGAGAGGCCATTAATGTAAAAGTAGTGGACAACCCCTTTAAACTACAGACATTTCTGGAGACCCATAGATCTACGTAGGTAGAGAGAGAACAGTATCACATGTTTAATACTACTACTACTACTTAAGACTATTTCAAAAATTGCTTCACTTTATTATTTGTCTGAAAAATTGGACTTTTCACGGACAGCCCATATTATGCAATAAATCTTTTCAACTGTCCATTGTTTTTTTTTTTACCGACCCAACCCTGTGCGTGAAAACAACCGCAGATGCTCCAGTATCTTCTGCATGTTGGGTGAGACTGCGGGTGCGCCTATAATAACGGATCCAGACTAACAAACACAGAGATCAACTAGATTTTCTTGCTAAATTTAAGTATTATTTATAGGTTTCAAGGTCCTTTAAAGGGAATTTGTCGGCAGGTTTTTGCTATCTCATCTGACAGCAACATAATATAGGCAAGGAGATTCTGAATCCAAAGGTGTTTCACTTAGATTATTGGGTGCAGCCATTCTCAAATAATTGAGGTTTTAAGCATGTAGCTCAGTCCAGGAAGCTGTCCCGACCAAACCAGGATCTCACTAGACATTGTGCATTGACTATAAAGTGTTAATCACAGCAGGGGGCATGTCAGACCAGCTTGACTGTGAATTTCTAGTCCTGAAATGTTAATCACAGCATAATAAAGCCATTAGTTAAAGTAAATAATAGCACACACACTCATAAGAGAAGCACAGTTGCTTTTTGTTTTTTAACCCATACATCAAGCTGTCCTCAGCTCACATAAGAAAAACCTGCTGACAGATTCCCTTTAAATATATTTGTGTATAGGTGGCTATAATAGAATCCATCTACCCATATTCATGATCACTGTAGGTCATGCGGTTTCATCTTATATTTAGTCTCTTTCAATAGGAGATTCCTTTTGTTCCTACAGAAAGGCGCTGCAAGAAATAATTCCCAGTATAAATTAAACAAATGGCAGGTAATGAGGGTATTTTACACTGTAAACGCTGCCATCTGCAATATTTCATGACAAGTAAATGGGATTTGTATATGCCTTTTCTGGAACAGCTGGCTCTCAGGCAGAAATAAGCAAATGAATAGGTATTCATCTCAGAAACAGAACATCTGCAATAAGCTCTCACACAAAATACAAAGCAATTTGTCCACGCTGTAATGCTCTCAATTAATTAAGATCCGTTTTTTTGAACAACTATTCCCTGTTGAAATGAGTGTAACATGACGTGTTACTCTGCCGATATGTGACGGGGTTACTTACTGAAAGCAAGACTTATTCTGAGGGTCATATGAGAAGTGATGGAGGCCGGATGGCGGTAATATTGTAGAGAAATGTGTCACATTCTGGAGACCTGATATATGGAAGCATTGTGTGGGCCAACGAAAATTCATGAAAATGTTGTCCTCCCTTGAAGGGACTGTCTGCATTAGGGAATATGTATTTCGTAGAGAAGATCAAGGATGTTGCTTGGGAAGAGCCAAGTAGAGTATGTGCCGGAGGTTGGAAGTCTACAAGTCATTTTAGCTTGGGTAGATATCCTTAGATACAGAACTGGGGTGAACAAACACAACCCTTTCACAGGTGAAATCCAGAGCCATGGCAAAAAGAGGCTCTTCCACTGGATATATCATCGAGGCATTGAGTTCAATGGATGCCATGTCACGCAACATTTTACCTAATGTGAAACAAGAACTCGTCACCCCCTGCATTGACAATACCTAACAATAGGAGGTCCCTACAATGGAAGCCCTGCAATCATCATTGTAGAATACATATTCATGTAAATATATTACGTATAGGCCCATTTCACACATCCGGCATTTCGTCAGATGCCAGATCCGGCAAGCATGCAGTACGGTACATTCATTTACAGTGGAAGCGCGACACCATGCGGACACATGCGGTTGTGCATGAAGCACACAACCGCATGGTGTCGCGCTTCCACTGTAAATGAGTATACTGTACTGCATGCGTGCCGGATCCGGCATCTGGCGAAATGCCGGATGTGTGAAACGGGCCATATTTGTAAAGTTATATATGCCTCAGTGGTTAGCACTGTAGTTTAGCAGTGCTGGGGTCCTGGGTTCAAATCTCACCAAGTGCAAAGTATATGCATATTTGTATGTTCTCCGCATGTTTGAATAGGTTTCCTCCAGATTCTCCGGGTTCTTCCACAAGCCAAAGACACACTGATAGGTGATTAAGATTGCTAGCCCCGATGGAGACAGTGCCGGTGATGTCTGTAAAGTGCTGTAGTATTATAGGTACTACATAAGTGAGTAAAATAAAGGTATTGACAAGTTTAGCCAATACAAATATGTATGGTGGTGCAGGCCAAATAATTGTTGAAGGAGATGTGGATAGGGCATGTGTGATTTTAGAATGTGTTTGTCCATGGCTTTCCCAGAAATAACACAGGTAGCACTTGCTCATCTAATGTTTATGGCTTTTTACTGTGTTTGGATGTCATGATGTGACTACAGGATAGCAAGGGACAAGGGGCACCTAAATTGTCTCTCACGCTAGGGGACCTTAGCCTATCCCTGTCCTCAGGGTTACCCCTAATAGTGGAGATGCCTGAATCTTGTGCCTAGCTATACTCCTGACCAGAGCTAATCTGTCCCTCCCCCAGAGAAGGAAGGGACAGAAGTGTGATGGAAACACAGATGTAGACAAACAGTCAAAAACAGAACCTCAGATGCCAGAGTCCTGTGTTTTATTATTCTGCTAACCAGATCTAATTTGTTAACCCCTCTCCAGGGGAGAAAAGGGCAGGAGTCTGATGGAAACACAGATTAAGGCAGACAGGGGAAAACCAAAAATCAGACCCACTGCAACCTCACAGGAACAAACAGTAAGAGGCTAAGGAGAAAAGCAAGACAAGTAGACTGTGAGCCCTCGTGGGCAGGGACCTCTATCTTCCTGTACCAGTCTGTGCCTTGTATTGTTTATGATTATTGTACTTGTCCCTACTATGTATACCCCTTTTCACATGCAAAGTGCCATTGAATAAATGGCACTATAATAATAAATAATAATAAGTAAGGCAGCAACAAAAGGAAAACAAGGGTTAACACCACAAACACAGCAATAATGCACAACAACCACCAGTAAGTCTAGATCAAATCATCTCTCCAGACCAGTATAGACAAGCTATAGCTGGCATTAATGGAAGTGACCATTCAGCATATACAGGAGTGGAGTGAATATGACTGGCTCTCCCATATCACGTGACTAAAGGAGATTAACTAGCAGACTAGAAGAGGTTGACTTTTGCTAGCCTGCCTATGACCTTCAAGTCTGTGGGCCAACGCCCGAGTTTCCCTGCGCTGATCACAGACATCATAGAAGTTAGAAGGTAGAGTATAAGGGGTACTTTGCACACTGCAACATCGCTAGCCGATTGTAGCGATGCTGAGCGCGATAGTACCCACCCCCATCGCACATGCCATCTCTTACGATAGCTGCCGTAGCGAACATTATCCCTAAGGCAGCTTCACACGCACTTACCTGCCCTGTGACGTCGCTCTGGCCGGCGACTTGCTCCTTCCTAAGGGGGCAGGTCGTGCGGCGTCACAGTGACGTCACATGGCAGGTGGCCAATAGAAGCGGAGGGGCGGAGATGAGCGGGACGTAACATCCTGCCCACCTCCTTCCTTCCTCATTGCAGGCGGGACGCAGGTAAGGGGATGTTCCTCGCTCCTGCGGCTTCATACACAGCGATGTGTGGTGCCACAGGAACGAGGAACAACATCGTACCTGTCGTTGCAGCGAAATTATGGAAATGACAGACACTACACAGATCACCGATTTTCGATACTTTTGCGATCGTTTATCGGTGCATCTAGGCTTTACACGTTGCGACATCGTTACCGGCGCCGGATGTGCGTCACTTTCTATTTGACCCCGACGATATCGCAGTTGCGATGTCGCAACATCCAAAGTACCCCTAAGAATCTGGAGTTTTCACAGATGCTGACGCCGCCATGACAGTCGGCAATGTTTATAAAAAACATTATTTGAACCCCCAAAAGAAGCGCAATGCACCCTCTTAAGATCTATGGGGCATGTCAGTATTTTCAGGTGTTATAGCAGGCAGTCGATCCGTAGGAACAGAAGTTAAGGCACTAGTATAAGCAAACCCTAAAGAAAAGTTTGATCTGTTGCAAAAATAGAAAAAAAAAGTTAAAAAAATGACTCAGCACAGTAAAACTGAACTTATCATTTCCTTTATGATTTCCTCAGCAGTCTATAGACATAGTAAACATTTCTGCTCGTCAGCAGTCTTTGCCAGAAGACATTAGAAATTTAGCTAATTTACATAAACCAAATAAGAAAAAAATAGAAGGAAAAAGTTATTTTATCCCGAATTGTACAATAAAGCAATGAACGTTTCTGGTACAGAGGATCTTAGCACTTAGCATTTTTTGGAACATACATTAATTATCAGTTGCTGTAAAGACAATTTGGAAATTGCTTGGGTAGAGAGACTTATTGAAGTCTTGCTTCTCCAATTCCATAATTGCAAAATGCACTTGAAAAAAAAAAAAGGAAACCGATATTTTCCCTTCATTCATAAAGATCCGGTATTTGAAAAATGGATTCTTGTAGACATTTTGTTAATACAAAACCAATTAGTAAGTCCTAATTAGAACGAGTGTCGAAAATATCTGTCTGCTGCAATCCATGTTTTTCATCAGAAGACGGAAGCAGTTTGCATAAAAAACCTTATTTAATACCACCAGGCAAGAGTTACATCTCAATGAGCAGACATATTAACAAACGCGTTGGCATTTGTGCAATGACTTTTAACGGCGATTGCTAAAAACCCTATGGTACTTCATGACATATGACATTAATAAAAAGCCGTCTTTCCCCCATCCCCGTATATTTCTCCTACAGAAGGCAACAGATGGGATCTCTCTCGATGTGCAATAGATAGGTATGTGTCTCCAGATTAACATTCAGATCTCACTTTTCCGTTCACCTCATTGACTCCATCCCCGAGGCTGCGTAAGACAATGCATTTAAACAAGATGGTGCAAAATGGCTGTCAAGCCGATTATCCAAAGCACTCGCTTCACACCTTTCCCTCTCTTCTCCACAACAAGTGAGAAAGCGATAATGTTCCATTAAAGGTTATTTTAACAAGTGTTTACTTGTAAATTGACCTTTTTTCCCTATAAAATATAAACCAAACCGCCAAGAGTTTTGCTAAATAGATTAAAATATCTATATTTTTTCTATTTTTTTTTTTTACAAAAGCCTAGCTAAATATTTATTTAATACCTGTTTTTCCTAGAAAAGAAGACACTTTCTTATATTGCTTTTTACCCCCAAAAATGTGCTAGGGCTTATTTTTTTGGGTAGGGCTTATTTTTGGGGAAATACGGTTTGGGGGTAAGGTGTGGACCCGTGAAAGCACCCCTAGAGGTGCGAAACGGTACCGTCGTCCTTGTGCTCCGCTCCCCCTGCTCCCTCATGTTTGTATCACCTGTTTGCAAAAAAGAAAAATAAAATAGATTTCTTGACACCGTAGAGTGCTGCCAAAACTTCTCTTCTTTATGATGTTACGGTTTGGGGGTAAGTTTACCACCCCAAAAAGGCAGACACCTACCAGAAGAATCTTCGTCGCTCCCCGGTCCTCCTGCGATCTAGAGTGGGGGTGCTCACAGCAAGTCCTCGTCTAAAGGAAGACACCCCCTTGGAGAATCTGTGTTGCTTCCAGGTCCTCCTGCGATCCACAGCGGGGGCGCTCCCAGCAAGTCCTTCTGTAAAGCCGCCCCCCCAGGAGAATCTGTGTTGCTCCCAGGTCCTCCTGCGACCCAGAGTGGGGGCATTCCCAGCAAGTCCTCGTGTAAAGGCAGACACCCCCCAGAAGAATCTGTGTCGTTCCCAGGTCCTCCTGCGATCCAGAGCAGGGGCGCTCCCAGCAAGTCCTCGTGTAAAGGCAGACACCCCCCAGAAGAATCTGTGTTGTCCCAGGTCCTCCTATGATCCAGAGCAGTGGCGCTCCCAGCACGTCCTCGTGTAAAGGCAGACAGCACCCAGGAGAATCTGTGTTGCACCCAGGTCCTCCTGCGATCCAGAGGGAACGCTCCCAGCAAGTCCTTGTGTGTTCCACAGCAGTCTTCCCCTGCTTCCGGCTGGCAGGGGTGAACTGGGACGCTGTGGAATGCATTTCTCCGCTCTCATACACACACACACACACACACATCCGATCACAGTAACATCACACACACATATCTGGTGATACCGTAGTGTTTCAGGCCTCTGTGGATCACGAGGACCTATGGTGGAATGCATCGATGACCTGCAGTGGAACGTATCAAGAACCTGCAGTGGAACGCATCACGGACCTGCAGTGGAAGCCATCGAGGACCTGTAGTGTAACGCATCTAGGACCTGTAGTGTAACGCATCAAGGACTTGCAGTGGAACGCATTGCGGCCTGGAGTGGAACCAATTGAGGACCTGCAGTGGAACGCATCGAGGACTTGTAGTGGAACCCATAATGTGTTCTATCTTCTCACTTTTAGAGGTGTCTTCTCTCTTTAATGAAGTGTCCTGCAGTATTTTTTAACATTTTTAGCTGCATGGACAATTCATTATTAAACTGCAACCATGGCTTATTTTCAGGGTAGGGCTTTTAATTAAGGCTTACTCCAAAAAGTCCGAAAATTACTGCCAGGGCTTATTTTCATGGTATGGCTTATTTTTGGGGAACCACTCCTATTTGGTCGGCTTGATCCATCTTACCTAAGCCTTCCTATCGGATCCCAGATACAGGGGATGAAAGCACTCGCTTCTGACTAAACTTCCCTTGGCATTTATAAGTTCAAATCTCTCCATGTTAGTAATTATTAACATGCCACATCTTTATACTGTACAGTATATAAAGCAAAAAAATCTGTATGTGGAGCCCGTTGTGTGCAAAATCACAGTTTTCACCCGATTTGAGAAAAATTTTGCACAGCCCATCTTTAACACCAGACTGAAAATACTGCAAACATCAAAACTCAAAATCTCCCCCCTTCATGAGATTTGGCCCCCAAATTTAGGCTCTATAGAAATAAAAGAGAAAATTGCTGTCAGTGTGTTTAATGCAAAACCACAGTTTTTGCCTAATTGGTCTTAAAGAATTAGACCAAAGCACCCAAAGAGTCGCTCATAAAGGAGCAGCAACCATATAGTAGCTAACGTGGGACAACCTGATAACTCCTAATGTCTGAAACTATGGCAATGGCTGTCAACAATCAGTGTACAAATAACTGGGGCCTTATTTATGAGATTTGCCTCACAGTAAGATCATTCTGGTTGCCTATAGCCACTGCAGAAGTAATGGAGGCCTCATTTATGAGAATTAACTCAGAATAATATTGTTTTGTTTGCCTATAGCCAGTAAAGAAGTAACTGGGGCCTCATTTATGACAATTGCCCAGAGTAAGATCGTTCTGGTTGCCTTTAGACACTGAAGAAGTAACTGGGGACTCATTTATGAAGATTGCCTCACAGTAAGATCATTCTGGTTGCCTATAGCCACTGCAGAGGTAACTGGGGACTCATTTATGACAACTGCCTCACAGTAAGATCATTCTGGTTGCCTATCGCAACTAGAGTGGAGCTTTCAGCATTGAAGCTGCTAACGTAGCTTCTGTCCAAAGGGGCTTAAAGAATTAAAGCTATGGCACACAAAGACTTGTTCTTAAAGAGGCAGCAACCACATAGTTGCTAAGGTAGGGCAACCTGCTAAGTCGCTCTAAAGTTTGTAATTACAGCAAAGGCTGTCAACAAGTAGTGCAGAAATAACTGGAGTCTCATTTATGAGAATGGCCTCCTAGTAAGATTGTTCTGGTTGCCTATAGCCACTGCAGAAGTAACTGGGGCCAGGTTTATGAGAATGGCCTCCCAGTAAGATTGTTCTGGTTGCCTGTAACCACTTCAGAAGTAACTGGGGCCTCATTTATGAGAATGGCCTCCCAATAAGATTGTTCTGGTTGACTATAGCCACTGCAGAAATAACTGGGGGCCTCATTTATAAAAATTGCCTCACAGTAAGATTGTTCTGGTTGCCTAGAGCAATCAGAGTGCAGCTTTCAGTGAAAGCTGAGCTTTGATTGGTTGCTATAGACAACTAGAACAGTCTGACTGTGAGGCAGTTTTTATAATCTAGATTTGAGATCCTTCAGGACACACATTTTCTGCTTTATATAGGGTGGTCCAAAAGTAGGTGGACAGTATGTGTAATAGGGTTAGATTTATCAAACATGGTGTAAAGTGAAACTGACTTAGTTGCCCTTAGCAACCAATCAGTTTCCACTGTTCATTCTTCACAGACTCTTTGGAAAATGAAAGGTGGAATCTGATTGGTGGCTAAGGGCAACTGAGTCAGTTTCACTTTACAACATGTTTGATAAATCTCCCCCTTCATAACCCTATTACACATACAGTCCACCTACTTTTGGACAAACCCTGTATATAAGTTTCACCTATTAGATCTCTGATCAGTGTCAGGTGATCACTAAGGTTGCTCTCACACTGGTGTATAAAATGGACGAGTGCAATGACGTCCGTTTTTTACGGATACGTTACCATTCTGTAGCATAGAACACTGTAAATGGTGTTGGAAAAGATTGTAGAATAATACGCGTAGTTGCTGAGAAAAAAATGACCATCAATTGGGCAAGTTAATGCAAACTTGTATGTTACACTTGGGGGAGGGGGGTGAAGGGTTGCACTATGCTGTCCCCCTCTTAATTTTTTATGGGTTTGTGAAAGGAGAGTAAATTTGAATATTTCATAAATATTTGTTCAAAAAGTAGTTATTGTTCGCCTCAGTGTTACAACAAAATAAATAATTGTTAACACCAAGGATATACTATGATTGTATGGGATTTATCATAATAATTTGGGACGTATGCAGATTAGTGAAACTCATCACACGCTCATTGATGATACAAGGGAAACAGATCTGTGCATGTACGTGATAGATAAAAAATCTGGATACAATGGCGTGATGTGTTATGGCATCCCACAGGCTACAAAGGGTCTATAAAGATATTTACAGACAGGTTTCTACAGTATCTAAGTTGCTAACAAGCCGGGAAACAATTGCCAAGTAAAGGTCAAGGTATTAGTACATCTGTAGAAGAAAGGAAAAGGAAATCCTTAAATTCATACTAAGAAGAAGACTTTAAAAAAAAAATAAAAGTGGACAATTAAATGGGGCTTGCAAGAGAGTAAACAATAGTGATAAGCGGGCACTACTATGAGCGGGTGTTCGGTACTCGTAACTAGTGATGAGCGGGCACTACCATGCTCGGGTGCTCAATACTCGTAACTAGTGATGAGTGAGCACTACCATGCTCCGGTGCTCAGTCTTGTATCTAGTGATGAATAAGCACGACCATGCTCAGGTGCTTTGCCTCGTAACGAGTAGGTAATGCTCAGACGAGCTTGACTCAAGTACCGAGTATAATTGAAGTCAATGGGGAACTGGAGCATTTTTAAGGGAAATCTTCACAAAAAAT
The DNA here is from genome assembly GCF_048569485.1 of Anomaloglossus baeobatrachus. Taxonomy (NCBI): domain Eukaryota; kingdom Metazoa; phylum Chordata; class Amphibia; order Anura; family Aromobatidae; genus Anomaloglossus; species Anomaloglossus baeobatrachus. The sequence goes on along the minus strand of NC_134359.1, from coordinate 239,209,178 downwards.
GCTCAGGTTCTCCACTAACTTCTATTATACACAAGTCGCACCCACCCAAGCATCCTACTGCTCATTACAAGTACTGAGCACCCAAGCATGGTAGTGCTCGCTCATCACTAGTAAGCAACTTTGCACTACTTAGAGGGATTGTCCACTACTTTGACATTGATAGCCTATCCTTAAGGCCACTTTACACACAGAGATAAATCTTTGGCAGATCTGTGGTTGCAGTGAAATCATGGACACATTGTTCCATTTGTACACAGCCACAAACCTGGCACTGATTGTCCACAATTTCACTGCAACCACAGATCTGCCGCAGATTAATCTCTGTGTGTAAAATGGCCTTTAGGCTAGGTCATCAATGTCTGGTCCGACACCCCGCACCCCCGCTGATCAGCTGTTCTCAGTCCTGGCTGTGGCAGCAGGCAGTTAGAAATGCTCAGTTCCGGAGGTCCTCCGTCTTCTGATAGTGGCCAAGGCCAGGTACTGCACATCCACCTCCCATTCTAATCAATATGAGTTGGATGTGCAGTACCCGGCTGTGGCCGCTATCAGAAAATGGAGCAGCACTGGAACTGATCAATTCTGGGTGCAGCCGCCGCTGGGACCGAGAACATCTGTTGGACCCCAGCCGATCACATATTGATGACCTATCCTAAGGATAGGCCATCAATGTCAAAGTAGTAGACAACCCCTTTAATAAAAATCTACTCTATTGTCAAGAACTGAGGTATTTTTAATTTTACAGTTTACTGCTTTTTGTCAAGGAGACCGGCCACTTTTGATAGGCTGAAGCAGAGTCCGGTCTTGTATACTAAAGTTTACCATAGAGCTCTCCATTGGAGTTTACATGGGCTGCATTAAGGATAGCTGGATCCAATCTCCCTACACCTCTCATGCTGCAGAGACAATGATGCTTTTGCTTGTATAATCGGAGAGTATACAGTTCAGGAGAGTAGTGTATCAATGCTGCGAGTCTGAAATATCCATTAATCCGAAACAAATCAGTCCTAGCAAGCAGGAAGATGTGAGGCAGTAGATCATTCCCGAAAAGCCAAGTTTAGGCAGCCCCTTTCATTAGATGTCATTTGGTGAATCACTCAAGCTTTTCTATTTTTTTAAACCATTTTTGACAATACTTTTATATCAAGGTTCCCCTTAAACAGGTGTTTAGAGAGTGTTTACTACTATCCAGACCTAAGTGATCAGATGTAAGCCATTGATTAACCAGGTAGCAGGTGCAGAATTCTGCAGTAGCACCAAAACAGGGAACATTATAGGGATTATGTACTACTTGGATAACCCACTCTATTGCCCCATTAAAATAAGAAACCTTATACTCACCTCCTGTGTCGGCGCTGTTCCATTGGTCATTACAGAGAAGTAGAAGCCAGCACTGCCTATGAATGGCATGCAATAAATAAAATGTGTAAAATTCACAAATTAATTCCTACTGTACTATAATGCAAAATAAGATTATTAGCAAACAATTGATCTGAGATGTCACAGGTATATGTGTTGCTTTTATATGGTTCTGCTTATTTAAATATTTAGGAGGCCGTATGGCACAATGGTAAATTATATTATATAGAGTATGACCCTCCTATTGAGATTTGCCGTGACGTGGCAGGGGTGGCTCAAATTATTGATCAATTGTTTACTAAAAATCTCATTTTGCATTATAGTACAGTAAGAATGAATTTGTGAATTTTACACTTTTTATTTCTTGCATGCCATTCATAGGCAGTGCTGGCTCCCCTCTCTCTATAATGATTTACTGGTCCGGTGGCTGAACCCCACCATGCCGTGCACGCCCAGTGTGGTTTGAAAATTCCTTCTGCTACTATCAAAACTAATGTTGGAGCCTGTTCACATTCAACTACCTCACCCCATTTCACAGGCATCGTTAATTAAGCACCATTTACTTGGGCCTGCTCCGCCTTTATCTATGGCTGCTGGTCAGACACTGTGAGGGGCTAGTTCTGACATTGTGCTGGTGTGTGTGGCCTTGCTGCATATGCTGGCACCTGGACTGCCTTTATTCGCAGTTATCTGTCTTTGCAACATGGGGGCGGTTCTGAGATGTCACAGGTATATGTGTTGCTTTTATATGGTTCTGCTTATTTAAATATTTAGGAGACCGTATGGCACAATGGTAAATTATATTACATAGAGTAGAACCCCCCTATTGAGATTTGCCATGACGTGGCAGGGGTGGCTCAAATTATTGATCAATTGTTTGCTAAAAATCTCATTTTGCATTACAGTACAGTAGGAATCAATTTGTGAATTTTACACTTTTTATTTGTTGCATACCATTCATAGGCAGTACTGGCTCCCCCCTCTCTATAATTCTGTTCCATTGGTGTTGACACTCACGTTCCCGGGACTCACGTGAGATTGTGATATCACGTGAGCCCTGCACCCAATCACCACCTGCTTCTCTCTCCCCGCCTTCGGACATGTGAGTAATCACAAGGAAGTGCAGCAGCTGTAGCTCTCACTTCCTGTTGATTACTCGTACGTCTCAAGGTGGGGAGAGACAAGCCCTTGGGGATTGGGCGAGGGACTCGCATGATGTCACAACTTCATAAGATCCCTGCAAACGCCGGAACCGCTGGAATGACACCAGCACCAGAGGTGAGTATAAGCTTTTATATTTTAATGGGGAAAGCAAAGGGGTTGCCCAAGCAGTGGACATCCCCTTTAAGTATTACATGGTGCGTAGTAAACTTTTAGTTATGCATGAATATGAGGAGTTCTCCAGATTTACACACATTCTTTATATTAGAATAATTTCTCACTTTACAAGATTTGACGATAATAAACTGAGTCTATGGAATTTGATATTCTCTAAATTGCCGTTGCCCCAGCCACTCATTGAGGGATTAATGTGGCTTCCAAATCTGACAACTGGCAAGTTATCTGAGCATATCTATCCTTACACAGATACAGATCATACATATTTAGAACTGTCCTTTTAATTTTTCTAATTTAGTTCATATATCACAGAAAACAACAGTCATATGGAGACAAGTGTGCAAATTTTCACACTTTTCTTGACAACCTGTAGACAAGCTCAAAATATCATCGTAGTGTAGAGTAACATGCAAAACGTATTTACACTCATGCCTCAGTATAACTCTGTACATGACACAACACCGTGCTGCGCGTATCCCAGGAATTCTGTCTATGTGCACAACTTCCAAAACTATTCTTTAAGAATAGTAATAAACTTTAAGACATCTACAGCTGTTTTCTCGAAAATAAAGTGAATGGTTTCATAAAATTCTAAATTTAGGTTGGAAATCCAATCCGAAGTGTAGGGATAGGTTTCAAGGACTTGGAGCCTGATTCATCATTTGTGATGTATTGAAGTCACTTTTCCTATTTTATATTGTGGTATTCACTGACGTTTCTTGAGACAAATTCTTGGCACATGTGGTCCAAGAATTTGTCGGAAAATCAAAAATGCCCTTTTAAAGTTTTTTGAGACTTTTCAGCACCAAAAACCGCAAATGCTTGGAAAAGTCACAAAAATACGCCAAACTGAAAACTCCTCCAGAACTCTAAAATTGGCAAAGAGTGGCGTGAGATGCACCAAAAAAGTGACATTTGGTAAAACTCACATTTCATTATTCTGTCTAAAACACCTGGATAAGCAAAGTGGTGGAGGATAAATAAAAAAAGACTTAAAAAAGAAAGACAATATTAAGGGTTCGCTCACAACTGCATATAAAGAAATTGTACCAATTTTCGTCCAGACAAGTCCTGAACCTGTAAGTAGTGGGAAAACGCTATTATGCTAAACTTAGGTTTTATTATACAACTTATTGAATGAATATATATATATATATATATTTTTTATATATATATATATATATATATATATTAATCATCTAATAATCTATTAAAGCATCAAATAAAAAAAAAATAGATAAAGACAGCGTCAATGTATCAACTTTAATGTTGCTCATGGTAGTCGGTATTCTCATTGTGACGGATGTTCCTGCTATACTCAATGTCTACAATATGAATGATAGCAAAAGTAGTGAATCCAATCAGATGATATCTGTACTTGTTGCTACACAAAATACAACACGTGGTCACTTTTGAATATAATCCGTTGGTATGTTTTTACTAATGAAACTAGTAATATGGCTGGATAGGTCCTAGTACAACAATAAAAATTATACTGGTCTTGTAGCACTTAAAAAACGAACACAATCAATGCAAATTAGCCTGGAAGAGCATTGGGGTATGTGGTAAATGGGTATTGTTGAGTCTGAAAATTATTCCCATTTCAATTGTTAGAGATCTGACTACTGGAACCAAAAAACAATGTAGATTTTTTAATCCAAAGAGAGGCGTTATTTTGATAAGCACTCAACAAAAAGAGGTCGCTTTGCCGTTGGCTGTTGGGCTCACATAAACCTGGCCATTTTTGTGTGCTAAGTATCTCAATTTTTATGTGTTTTTTTCATAGCAGTAATACATGTCTATATTCCCATATTTATTGTTCTACAAATCTTAGCACTACAGAGTGCAACTATCTCCTTTTTCTTACTATGTTTCATGTTCAGTTTGCCCCTGTTCACATTAGAAAGGTAGGATGTGCCATTAGTCTTTTTCTTCGACCACTGGAACCGTTATCGATCCTGAGAGCTGGGGCATGTGAATCCTGCGTACTGCTGCTCCATTCATTAATGGAAGCGCTGGAGATATCCGAGCATTTGTCTTTGGCACTTCCTGAAGTATAAATGAAATGGCAGTCTGAAAGATCGACCTTTGCTCAATTCACACAGAGCCTCGGTTCTCGAGATCGGTGAGGGTTTCAGCTGTAGGTCCCCCATCAATTGAGTACTTATCCCCTATCGAACAGATAACAAAACTTGAGAATACCTTTTTAGTAGTGATAAGCAAAAACTAAAATGCTCGGGTTCTCCGTACTCGTAACGAGCAGTTGGATACTTGGATGGGGCGACTTGACTACCTATGTATATACCTAAGTCTTCCAGAAAAATGCTTGAGTCTCTCATTGACTTCCATTATATTTGGGTACTCCAATTGCGCCCATCCGAGCATGCAACTGTTCTTAACAGGTAACGAGGACCCGAGAATGGTAGTACCCGCTCATCACTACTCTTAGTCAACCTCCAATGCATTTCCAGTCTAGTTTGCATTGATTTTTCATGATTTCTTATTTCTGGCACATGTGATTACTACAAGACAAGTATCATTTTTATTGTTGTATTACCGTATGACCTGTAGAGTCCTTCCACTAGTTTCATTATTAAAATCATAATGAGCCTAATGACAGGTTCCGTTTAATATCACATCCCATCCATATCATCAACCTATGAATCCCAATTGCCTTTGGACATCCTTCCAATATCTAACCCCCAAAAGATGGCGAGGACAACCATTTTAATGAATATTTGTATACACCCTTGTTTGCTGCTGCTGACACGTATGTTGTCATTATATTTCATTGTCCTTTCTTACGTGTCATGGTGGCGTGATTTCAATGTTTTCCTGAGATTTTGTATTCCGCTGCATACATTATATCCCTGTTTTGCTGGGACATAAAATCTCTGTCTCCGATAATCACAACAAACACTTGATTATACTTCACTAATTGCCAACAATAGTCAGATCTGATATATAAATAATACAACTGTGAAACGGATTCCTCCTTAGAGTAACAGTCATGTCAGACAGCCCATAAGAAATGAATGTGAACACATCGCGATTAGCAGACATTCAGAAGCAACTAGGTGTTTTTCACATCATCTATTACGAGTGGCGCATTTAGATGTGCCGATATCCCCCCGTTAACTCACGCTTGTGACGGGCCCACAGGGCCTGGGGGGTTACTCGTTACCGGGCCGATGTAGGAGGTGGGATGTCACAGCGGCCAGGCCTGTTTCCGTGACCCCGGCGGTGTCAGTAAAGAAAGATGAAGAGAATATTTACAGGGGAGTAGAGTTTGTATTTGTGACGCCACCTGTGGTCTGCGGCTAATATTGGAGCCGCCGTTGCGGAAGATTTCCTCCGGGGCAGATGGTAACGCAGCATCACAGGCAGAGCTCAGGCCCCGGGGATGATGAGAGTGGTAGTCTTTGATGGCGACGGGGCGTGAGGGAGACGACGCCGGCAGTGATTGGATGACACAGTGATTGCAGTCAAAGTTCTTTACTCGCTGAGATGTCACCGCCTTTGGAGTGAGGAGATCCGCTGTTTTGGGCATTAGCCGATCCCGGATAGTTCGGAGGTCAAGGCCAATGTTCTTTCTGAGTGTCCCTTCTATTGGTAATCCCTCCACCCCAGCTCCTGGTGAGTGGAACGGGTCATGGGAACTTGCTGCGCTCTCTGTGATTCCTGGGATCCCCCTTCTTCCTAAGAACTCGGGCCGAGACGCTCCAGCTCCGAGTCACGGGTCCCTTGTTCTTTCGTGTCCTCTCTCCCTTGCCTGCTGTTGCCTGTCCCAAGGTCCAGGCGCGAACTCCCAATGTGTGATGTTGCTCCTCACTTCCCCTGATCGTGCCCCGCCTCCCGGGTCACTGAACTAGTGGGCAGGAGATCCCACACCTCCTGATGGCCACCTCCTGCACCTACCCCAGCCCAATCTCAGTGGGAGGGCAGCTGTCCATTGGATGAATTCTGGTGTGCATCGGTGAATGACCTCCTTCTTACCCGGAATGAAAACTACACCTCGGCTTAGGTGCAGTACCCTGTGGTGCCTAAAGCCAAGCCGCACGGGCGCCACACCTGTATACTGGTACATGGTTGATCAGCGCTTGTTTACCGCCTGTTTACGCAGGTCTGCGAATAATGATGGGGACAAAATGATTGAATTACCAATACGAATGTTTTGAACCTATAGAGTATCATGTTATTGGCAATATATCCCGTTTACATGGGGTGATGCGCTGCCGATAAGAATAATTTTTTTGCCGGCATAATTTTAATTTTTATTTGCTCCCTCGTCGGGTGCTGAATGTTTACACCAGTAGATAATCGTGAACGTATGGATTCACATATTATTTACACGCTGCGGAATTTGAGTCACGAACATTACAACTAAACAGTTCCTTCTCTGACTTCCTACCTGCTGCAGATTTTCAGATCTTAAAGGGGTATTCCCATCTCCAAGATCGTAGTAGGTGTAATAATAATAATAATAATAATAATAATATTAGCAAATACCTCCAATTAGAAATGTAGTATAGTTCTCCTATTATAGTCATGTCTCTTACCTCATGTGCATGGCATTCCAGTAGGTTAGATATCCATGGTTACAACAACTAGCAACTAACTGTATCTATATGCGTGGCCGTAACTCTGGATACCTAAGCTCCTGTCATGCCCTGCACATGAGGTAAGAGACAGCTTTTCAGAAGAAATATACTACCTTGTTTTTCCAAACATAAGCCCTACCCCAAAAATAAGCCCTAGCAGGGTTTTTAGCACTTTCAGCATTTTCGGAGCAAGGCTTGAATATAAGCCCTAGTCATGGTTCCATAATGAAGTGTCCATGCAGCTACAAAAGTTAAAGAATAAATACTGCAGGACACTTTATTATAGAAAGCAGACACATACAAAAGAGAGAAAGAAGACCCCGCAATCATACTCACCAGACACAGAGGCATGGAGGACCTGCGGTGATCGCACACCCATACACATCAGATTGCTCACAGACATCAGATCGCACACCCACACACATCAGATCGCACACCTACACACATCAGATCGCACACCCACACACATCAGATCGCACACCCACACTCATCAGATCGCACACCCACACTCATCAGATCACACACACACACACATTAGATTGCACACACCCACACACATCAGATCGCACACACACACACACACATCAGATCGCACACACACACATCAGATCGCACACACACACACATCAGATCACACACTCACACACATCAGATCCGCACACACACATCAGATCGCACACACACACACACACACATCAGATCGCACACACACACACATCAGATTGCACACACACACATCAGATCGCACACCCACACACACATCAGATTGCACACACACACATTAGATCACACACACAATCACACATCAGGTCACACACACAATCACACATCAGGTCGCACACACAATCACACATATGATCACAAACACAATCACACATCAGGTCGCACACACAATCACACATTAGGTCGCACACACAATCACACATATGATCGCACACACACACTCACCACATTCAGCGATACTGATTACTTCTGGCCGGCAGAGAATCCCGAGATGTAGTACAGTGAAACGCATAGAACCTGTCGTGGAGCGTATCGATGCATTCGACCACCGGTCCTCGATGCATTCCACTGCACTGCGTTCCATCTTTGCCTGCTGACCGTAAGGAATCAGTATTGCTGGATGTGGTGTGTGTGTGTGTGTGTGTGTGTGAGCTGATGTGTGATTGTGTGGCCAATCTAATGTGTGTGTGCGATCTCATGTACAGTATGTGAGTGTCGGCCAGAAGCAAGGGATGCAGCATGGAGCAAACCTGCTGGGAGGACCTGGGAGCCACGCAGTCGTCTGTGGTCTGCTAAGTATAAGTCTCCTGGAAAGGATGGGGGGTCTGCTTTTTTGAGAGGGTAAACTTAAGCCTGCTTTACACGCTGCAATGTATCTTACAATGTGTCGGCGGGGTCATGTCGTAAGTGACGCACATCCGGCATCGTGAGGTACATTGCAGTATGTGACAGGTACGTGCGATTGCGATTGAACGGTAAAACGTTCATCGCATACACATCGTACCTCTCTCTAGAATTGTACGTCAGATTGTTCATCGTACCCGGGGTAGCACACATCGCAGTGTGTGACACCCCGGGAACGATGAACAGATCTTACCAGCGTCCTGCGGCTCCCGGCCACAATGCAGAAGGAAGGAGAGGGGCGGGATGTTTACGTCCCGCTCAGCTCCGCCCCTCCGCTTCTATTAGCCGGCTGCCGCGTGACGTCGATGTGACGCCGAACGTCCCTCCCACTCCAGGAAGTGGACGTTCGCCGCCCACTTCGAGGTCGTATGGAAGGATAAGTACGTGTGACGGGGGTTAATCGTTTGTGCTGCACTGCACGTTCAACAAATTGAACGTGTCACACATACGATGGGAGCGTTGCAAATCGCATACGATATCGTATGCGAAATTGCAACGTGTAAAGCAGGCTTTACCCCAACCTTGTTTCCCCAAGACTCAGACTTTGCTTTTTTGGGGGGCAAAAAAAAGTATAAGACAGTGTCTTATTTTTGGAAAAACACAGTCAATTTCAAATAGGAGTTATTTGCGAATATTCTTATTACACTTACTACATATTGGGATGAGATCTTGTAAATGAGAATAATCCTTTAATGTTGAGAGAAATCATACAGATTTTACTGTGGGTTTTGTTTTTAGGTCGGGGGCCTAGTGACATTTTTGAAGCTGCTTGTGTAAGGAATCATGCACACAGCCATATATTGCTTCTGTTTTCTTTGAAGCTGTAATAGGGCTTTGACAGATGTCCACAAGGCCTCACGTTTTTTCCTCACAGATCTCTAATATCACACAAAGAAGTACACAGGGATTTTTTCTGTCAGATTCCATGAATATCTTACAGAGAAATGATGGCAGGCTCCATCAGAAGTACAGAGTACTGCATCTTGAGTAGAATATCTCCGCATATATGGGCACAGGCCATACATCCATCTTGCAATGCCATACTGACCCACTGCTCTTCCCATTTGCTCACTACCAGTGTCTAGTGGACCCCAATGACTGACATTGGGGTCCGTCAGATACCATTGGGTGTTTGTCCTCTTGACTATGTGGCGCCCTGGGCAAGCCAGGGGCCACAGAGAACAACACCAACACACCCCACACTCCCGGTCAGGCACACCAAAGTCAGACACAAACCCTTGTTGCCTTCCTCCAGGGGCTGATGTCCACACCAGGGGGTGGAGCCAGGTGGTTGGCCCCGCCGACCAAGGAGGTCACAGTCCTGGAGGCGGGAAAAGTAGGGCAGATGAGTTGAGGAGTGGAGAGAGATTAGAGTTGGAAGTGAAAGTGGTAGGAGGAAAGTGGCAGTAGAGAAGCCTGAAGTTGGTCCAGGTGTGTGGCCCGGACAGATCAGCAAGGTTGGCAGACGGTGGTGACCGTCTGCAGGAGTGGCCTATCGGAGTCTACCGTAAGGACCGTGGACAGGCGGTGGCCCGGCGGTACCGGACCGGTACGCAAAGAGAAGTCAGCACCATCTGGCAGGGGCTTTCGGACCCCGGCAAGGCTAGGAGTCGCCGTGAATTTGCCAAATCCTTCAGCGAAGGGAACCTCCTGGGTTTCCCAGCAGCCAAGTCCCGACAGAAGGCAACAGTCCAACCGTGAGAGGGAAACAGCCACCGCCAAGGCTAAAGTTCCCAGGGCCAGAGCCTGCGGGCAAAAGGGGCTCCTCCGGCCCACATCCAAGCCGGGGAGCGGGTTACCGGTGGGAACCCATTGGAACCGTTACAGTACATAGGTGCAGGGAAAGGCAGTCACCATCAACCTGCCGGGAGAAACAACACCGCAGCCGTCTGTGGGACCCGTCCATCCAGCCGTGTGTTTTACCGAGAACTGTGTCCTTATCATTGGCTGGAGTGAGTACCACCGTGCCGTGCGGCACAGCGCTGCCCCCGCGACCCTGCACCTCACCGGGCCCCGTAACCTGTCTGCCATCCATCCCTACCCCATCACCGGGCCCCGGGACAACCAACCCCCTACCCACGGAGGGGAGAACTAACATCAAAGCTGCTCCCTGTCATCGCTCCTGGGATCCCCGTTCAGAGCAGCGGTGGTGTCACCAATATCACCACAACCGTGGGTGGCGTCACGGACAATATCCAATTCCCTCAATCAAATCCCCTTTTCACTCATGGGCAAGGAACGCCGCTCGAGTCCCCGGGATCCGGCCCACCGCTTGAGCCACCACCGAGCAGCGGCAGCAGCAGCCGGACCCGAGCAGTGGGAGAGCGCAGCATCCCCTCCTCCGCCCGCGACAACTACATGTCACAGTGTTGAAACGATATGAACATTGCCTAAGTGTAATGATGAGGATCAGTGTACAATGCGGGAGATAATATCAAACCAGATGCAAGAAAAGTTAAGTAGTTGCCCATAGCAACCAATCTGGTTTCACTTTTCTTTTTAACAAAAGGACCTTTCCAAAATAAAAGCTAAAATCTGATTGGTTTCCAGGGGCAACCACTTCACTTTGCCTTTGCTCTAGCAAATCTACCATGGTATGAAGACATATAATTTTGGCCATGGCAACCAATTATATTTTTCTTTCATCTTCAGATGTGATCTAGAATCTAAAGGGGGTGTTACACGTAGCGATGTGTGCTGCCTCGGAAACGACGAACAACCTGTGTGCTCAACAATCAACGATATTTTAAAAAGGAACGACGTGTCAACGATGGACGATTTGGTGAGTATTTTCCATCGTTAACAGTCGTTCGTGCGTGTCACACGCAACGACGTCGCTAACGATGCCGGATGTGCGTCACGGAATTTGTGATCCCGGCGATATATCGTTAGATACGTCGCTGCGTGTGACGGGGCCTTTAGGTTGCGGGTGACGAGCGTGAGGAGCCTGTACCGGCCCCCTGTTCTCCCGACAGGAGTGTGTCAGCTTCAGGTATTTCTAAACAGCTGCACGCTCCTATCCTGAGAGCGGGCGGGCGGTCCAGGCAGTGCGATGCAAGCCTGGGCCGACTCACACGCAAGTGTGACCTCAGCTTTAGGCTATGTTCACACTTGGTGTGTTTGCTGCATTTTTGCTTTTTTTTGTCATGTATGATACCAACTTTATTTAAACCTGTATTGTAGACAAATGACATACCAAAAACATAGCTTTTTCGCTGCCAAGAAAGCAGGTTTTGCTGCAGAAAAAAAACGCAGCAAAAACGCATCGTGTGAACATAGCCTAATATGTAAAGTAGGTATTATTTTGCAGGGTCTGGTATATCAGACAAGTCAGAAATCTGAGACCTCTGGACTTCTGATTAGGCGGTCTGGCGCGCAATAATGGCAATGGCATCCCCCCGCAATGATGATGAGGGGGGTGCCATCAAGTATGAGGTGGTCCTCAGGTCTCCCGTCCAGCAGCCACAGATTAATGACATGGTGGATGGATCAGGTCCTGCAAATCGATTTGCACCAACTCCACGACTATGGGCAACTGCTCGACTTTTCATTTGCCCTAGTTCTGATAAATGCCTATTAATATAGTAATTAGGTGAATATGGATGGCGCCCGATAGTCATACACAGGAGCTGTGTTTTAATAATGCGTCACATTGACTTTCCCATATCATAGAAAAGTAGACGCCTTGTTTAGCTGAGAAAAAATCTTGGAAACTTACAGTATATGGATTCATGCGGCTGCCGCCACACTTCCGGATAAATAGTATATGGTATTTAGAAAGTAGTTCTTCAATGTTTCCAGACTTTTCAAAAAGTGCGTACATAGACTGGAGATAGCTACACTGATGCAAACCAGCCTGGGGTCTGTGAAAGTGACATATTTTGGCTTCAACTGGGTCTTTGGGGTGTTATAGACATGATATATATCTTTAACAAAGGCAAACACCGTATGTGAACAGAGCCCCATTTAACCATACAGGATTTAGACCTGCTAAACAAGATCTGACATTATCTGCACTAACAGGAGGACAACTCATTTACAGGGAAAATTGTGAATCATGTCCCAACTATCATGGCGGTGTTGGGATCTATGGACACTTCAGATTCTGGCACTCTTCCTGTTATCTTCTGACACGGGCATTGACCCACAGACTTAGGAAGGCTAGCAAGAGTTAATATCTGCTGGGTTGCAGGTTAGTCTCTTTGATCACATGCTGCGGGGCATTCAGCCACATTCACTCCCCTACCATATATGCTGGCTGGACTATTCCATTTATGCTAGCTATAGCTGACCTATACTGGTCTGGTGAGGTGTTGTGATCCAGACTTACTGGTGGTTGTTGTGCATTATTGGTGTAAGCAGTTGTGGTGTTAACTCATTGTCTTTTTGTTCATACCTTCATTGTCTTGCTTTTCTCCTTAGTCTCTTCCTTTTTTTCTGTGAGTTTGCAGTGTTGAGTTTTGGTTTTCCCCTGTCTGTCTTAATCTTTGTTTTGATCATACTCCTGCCCCTTCCTTCCCTGGGGAGTGGTTAACAGATTAGATCTGGTCAGCAGAATAGTAAGGCACAGGACTCCGGTGTCTCCACCTTCAGGGGTAATCCGGAGGTCAGGGATAGCCTAGGGTCCCCTAGCATGAGGGACAGCATAGGAGCCTCTGTCCCTCGCTATACTGCAGTCACAACGTGACAGATTTCCAGGAGGGATAAAAGAGGAACAGCCAAAGACTGAATTTAAGAAATTATGCTCTAGCATTATTTCATGAGGAATACACGTATTTACTAAAACTGACATGTCGTCAGAAAAGAGGATATTAATAAGAATCTAATATGATGACATTAGCTTGTTTCCCAAGAAGAACAAAGGATCTGGTTGAAAGGTGTTTTCCCTGGTGTTCCCCTATACTGTCATAGTTGGCTTGTTCAGTCATTTTTAATCTTACATATATGGCCAAAGATAGTATGAGTCTTACCGAGTATATAACTACATGATTAAGAAATTAAGGTGTACTCCCATCTTAGACATGTATGGTATGTAATGTATAATATGGGGCTATCCCAAAAAATCTGATAAACAGAGTTCACACATAATGTGGATCATACAGAGGTGGGATCAGCGCTAACAGATACAGTTAGGTCCAGAAATATTTGGACAGTGACACAATTTTCGCGAGTTGGGCTCTGCATGCCACCACATTGGATTTGAAATGAAACCTCTACAACAGAATTCAAGTGCAGATTGTAACGTTTAATTTGAAGGTTTGAACAAAAATATCTGATAGAAATTGTAGGAATTGTACACATTTCTTTACAAACACTGCACATTTTAGGAGGTCAAAAGTAATTGGACAAATAAACCAAACCCAAACAAAATATTTTTATTTTCAATATTTTGTTGCGAATCCTTTGGAGGCAATTACTGCCTTAAGTCTGGAACCCATGGACATCACCAAACGCTGGGTTTCCTCCTTCTTAATGCTTTGCCAGGCCTTTACAGCCGCAGCCTTCAGGTCTTGCTTGTTTGTGGGTCTTTCCGTCTTAAGTCTGAATTTGAGCAAGTGAAATGCATGCTCAATTGGGTTAAGATCTGGTGATTGACTTGGCCATTGCAGAATGTTCCACTTTTTTGCACTCATGAACTCCTGGGTAGCTTTGGCTGTATGCTTGGGGTCATTGTCCATCTGTACTATGAAGCGCCGTCCGATCAACTTTGCGGCATTTGGCTGAATCTGGGCTGAAAGTATATCCCGGTACACTTCAGAATTCATCCGGCTACTCTTGTCTGCTGTTATGTCATCAATAAACACAAGTGACCCAGTGCCATTGAAAGCCATGCATGCCCATGCCATCACGTTGCCTCCACCATGTTTTACAGAGGATGTGGTGTGCCTTGGATCATGTGCCGTTCCCTTTCTTCTCCAAACTTTTTTCTTCCCATCATTCTGGTACAGGTTGATCTTTGTCTCATCTGTCCATAGAATACTTTTCCAGAACTGAGCTGGCTTCATGAGGTGTTTTTCAGCAAATTTAACTCTGGCCTGTCTATTTTTGGAATTGATGAAT